>NW_019213836.1:0-67688 GCF_002532875.2 Varroa jacobsoni | reverse complement strand
ATCTTTAGCCAACTTTTTCTTCTTCATCGCACAGTTACGTCCTGTATAGTGGTCCGCACAGTTTCGTCCAACGGAGACCAATCCCAGCTGGCTGGCCCTTCTGGGTTGGTTCTGAAGACAGAGAGAAGGGGAAGGACGAGTTTGGCCGCATACAAGCGGCAGCTTCATAAGAAGTACAGCGAATAGAAGGTAAGCCATTACCAGCTACCGTCGGCGGGAGCACCAAGAGTAAGCTGCGTCGCGTTGCATTAGCTGGCTACGTCTGCGGAGGGTAAGTAAAGCGACCTGGACGGGAAGCCAGGAGATTCGAGAAAAAGCCGCCTGTAAGTGAGAAAAAGGAAGACAAAGCAAAGAACGAGAAAGGCGAGATAAGAAAGAAAAGAAGATTTCAAACTAGTAATTTTCCCAACGCCCTCTTCACATGTTTACCCCTTCCTTTCTCCTCCCAGAGCAGCGCATAGCCATCCGCTCTCGTTTAGCCTGGTCCCATAGGGCGTCAAGAGGCACTCACCATTCCATACCGATGCCTCCACTGTCTCGGACTTATTGGCATGTATTGGCATCCCACATCGCGGTTCCTTCAAGCCATTTCTCGTTGCCTCGTTGTTCAGGGGATTTCTTGCATTTGCGTCGCCAGAGGAACAAGTCGAGCAGAGAGATAAGCGGAGGAGGCCCGTCTGACGGTTGGTACAAAGAGGCAGGGGCGGACAAGCAGCCGATTAGCGAGACTTGATAAAGGCAGCTTGCAACCTGCTTGCTTACGACTACAACTACCACTACGACCGTTGTACCGGCCCTAAACCATGTGTCCGGAGAGTCTAGGCAATCCGTGTGAATAACGCGCGTTGAAGCAGTCTTCCGGTAGAGATTCCGCCACCCACATTTCGGCCTGTTCGGTTAGGCCCAAGGGCGTCTCTGTGCACGACGGACTGCCGCTTATTTGAGGGTCTTGCCGAGCAGAGAAGAGCAAAACGGAATTGATCAAGTCGAGCCGAGTCAAGTCGGCTCTCCTCCATCTAGAATCAGCGACGGTATGACACTTGCAGCCACATGGGAGCCACAGACCGACTGACCCCATATATACAAGCAATGAAAGCTGGTAGAAGAAGAGCCGTTTTCTCTCTACGATAAAATGGCTGACCGAACCAACGGTCCCTGCCGCTGCTAATGCTACCGCCACTTGTCTTGCTACTATTGGCGAAATCAAACAGAATTCGTTTTTGTTATCCTCGAGCCCTGTGAGCCTCCTTTTACTCCGTGACTCTTCGGCTTCTACGCCCGTTTGTTCTGTTTTTGCTGCTGCGATGTCCTTATGTCGAAGTGGAAAACAGATTTATATCGGGCGAGTGCGGTGGCCCCTATTTCTGCCTTGGCCATCATCCAATTTCTATCTGTGAGTCGCTGCTTGTTCGATGACGACTCAATCACGCTATCGACCGCGTAATCACTGGATAACTAGCGCGTAATCCTTTTATTATTCAAACCCTGTGGGTAACAGAATAATAAACACTGCATATACTATGTAATTAGAACACTATAGCTTCCAGCATGTATTGACCCTAGCTATTCAAACGCTACTACGTTCTTTGGCTCCTGCTCATTATCCTGCTCATTTTCCTTTTAAGAGACAGGCAGCAGCAAATATGATGCCCACGCCATACAATTGCCTAATTATCTGACACGCTTAGTTGATTTGATGATCGTCGCAGCAGCAAACACCATTTCGCCCAGCCAACTATCCAACAGAACGCCTTCATCCATCCATAGCACTGCCACTGGACGGCTAGACACCTTGGAGCCGTTGTAGGTATTAGCAACAATGGCCGTCCATACTCATGCCCTAGTCAACCACTGAAGTGGTTAGTGCGATACCATGGCGGCGGCGGTGGTGACCAACGGTGAACGACCGCTACACCAGTCGCGTTGGCGCACGCTAACTCAACTATTGCAGCTGATGTTGTGTTTCACTTCAGTAACCCAAACGTAACCCAAAAAGGCTCTAGCAAAGGTTTGGTTTTTTCTTTGTTTTCTGAGACCACAGCCATATCTGTAATGGCGGTTACTGCTGCAGCTACCGCTTTTAGTTATGTCGTTTTCCCGCATTCTCTATTGCCGTACTTCACAAGGCGATGCCTGCCACAAAGTTCAACTCTGGTAGCCCACCAACCCGTTCGCCTGTGCCCGGCCAACCTTTTTCTGCATCATTCCCTCCGCTCGAGATGCTGTTACAACACTGGCGCATTATGCTTCTAGTGGAGAAACTCCCGGAAACAACGTGATTTCCAATGCACGCACAGAACAAGTACGACTATGCACTAACAAACTGTGTTTACGAATCACAACCATGATCGAAGTAGAACGTCGGTGGCTCTATTTCGAGACGAAATACAACAAGGCCAGTTTCAATACGCCAGGTGGGCTCAAGTAGACTTTCCTATACTTCCATTGCATCAAATTGGAAGCAGATGCGTTGAGGTCCAGCGCCAATCTTACTTCCTGCCACACGGGCAAACGCATGCCCATCTACGGCTTTTCACGTAGAACATATCCGCCAGTTATAACCACTTGTCGGTCGGTATTTTCCACTCGTTCAACACGGGAGTGTGCACGTACGGCGCTATATCATTGGCCACTTTGTTAATTCTATTACTCTATCTGAACTATTATTAGAAAGAATACAGGCAGAAAGTACTGCCATGCTACCCGCTACTACTAACAAAGCTAACACAGCAACGACTTTTGTAATATTACATAATAAATTTGGTGCTATTCACAAGATTAGAATAAGTAAAGCGTTTGTCTTGTGCTCGTAGAGGACGTCGCTATACATTTATATAATAATAGCATTTAGTATCGTTAATATATTTACTTTGTTTTTTCCAAAGTCAGTAGATAAATATACAAACATCTAAAATTCTCTTCTTTTTTTGTTATTTGCTTCTATCTCCTTTATATTCTTCTATTGCTTCTGTCTGGACCCCGGTTGGATTCTTCTGGCGCCGGCCATCCTTGTGTGTGTGTGATTGTGTCATCTGTCAATTCGCTACGTGGCTCTTTGGGCTTTCGATTTACGCCAACCCGAGCGCTATCTATTTTTATCTTTCCTCTGGCTTGCAATCCCCCATCCCCGCACCGCCGTCCACGCTCGATCTGTCCTTTGTTCTCTTGGTCCTCTGGGCTTGTCGCTATTCTTTGCGATTTTTCTGTCTATTCGTAGGATTTCGTCTACTATGAGCGGGAACGTGAAAAATACTCGCGTACAGGACTCGCGCAGCAGATTCCCTCGGTCGCCAACTCGAGGAGATCCTCGTCCCAGCATTCGGACACAAGTAATGAGGTCAATGAAAACTTCCCGGCGTGGGGTGGCGGGATTGAGACACACTCGCGAGACGAAAGCGGCGGAGGAGACTAGCGCCAGGCGTCTTCATCTGCGCTTCTTTTTTCCGGAACGCGGAAGTCCTCAAGAGTGCGAGGAAAAACCCGTCCGCTTCTCGCAGGCCTACTAAAAGGACAAGTCGGGCCATGACTACCAGCTGCGCCTGAACGGGACGAAACGTTGGTCGGACATTCGACCGACGCGAGTAGGGCGAGTGTCACCGGATGGCTAGCTAACAAATAGCCGCCGAAGGCTAACGTAACGGGAAAAGTACCACGAAAGTCTGGTCAGTCGGACCGCTCGGGCGGATCGAGAGTGGCCTGAGCTCGCTAGGGGAGGGGTTATCGAGAGCCCTATGAGACCCTTCTTTCATGTCCACCTCCTCACAGGGTGGCGCCGTTGCCGATGCTTGTTTTCTTTTGGTATGTACAAACACCGCCTCGCATCACACCAACGGTGCCGAACGTGGTAACCGGAACAGTGTCGACTGAGGTGGCGGACAAACGATGGTTACAAGCATACGTCACGCAATGGTGATACAAGAAAATGGTATAGAATAGCAGCCGAAAAAGAAGAAAATAACGAGCAAACGCCAACATATGGACGCGTAAACGTAGGCAGACGGCAATGCCGACTTTAAATAGATCGCAAATTAGAATAATAGCCACAACACGAACGCCGAATAAGCTGAAATTAACTGCTATGAACAATATGCAAAGCGAGTAAAAACAGGCCAACGCGATTCTCGTTGGTGCTGCTTGAACGGCGACGATGAATCAGTGGAATTCGAAGGTACGTAAATACCAGATGACCACTATATGAAACTAACGGCGTCTTATTTGATAGAAAGAATATATATACTACCACAAAACGACAATGCTAGTAATAATTACGGTGATCAAAAGATCATTAATAATTATTTGAATAAAATCACAGAAGAACATGCCTTTTCTAAATTGCGCTCTTAGTAAAAGAAACATAGGTGTCTATACATGGCAGTGTTACATGGGGGTAGACACATCGGTATCAGTGCTGAGGTAATGGACTGGAGCTGGAAGAATCAACTAGAAGAAGATGAAGGTGACAAAGCGACGACTTTCAGTGAAGTCAGGGAACGTGGAACAGGGTGCGTGAGAAATATTCTCGAAGACGAGGTTATACCCATATGTTGTTAATTTATTACATATGCATAGATATGAAAATATTGATATCTTATACATTCCAAATAGATGAACAGACTGACGAGTCGATAGTTAGCGCCAATTTGAATCTAATATTCGTATCCGGAAAAAGTATACAATGCAGGATGAAAAACCGGTGTAGCATATAAATGGCAGAAACTTTGGATGGCATGGGTATATATATATATATTTATGGGGTATTCGAGATCAATTGAGATAGGACTAGCAGTGACAAAACATCAAAAACTCATTTTGATGAAGGCAAAGCATCCATATCTGGAAAAAAAAAAATAAAAATTAGTTTAATGGTTACCGCATTTTATGCAAGTGAACCCCCCGAAATCGTGAGCTTGTGAAATTGAGTTTTCAGTCGACCCTATCGAGGATCCTCCGGTTTGCTTCTTGAAAATCTCCGGATCTTCAAAAGCCGTGAAGAGACTCAATAATTTAGCCTATCAATTTTGGGTAGAAAAAGGGAGTTTTTAAACTATAGAATTTTAAAGTAGACGTTCGCCGGAAAAATCGGATAATAACTGATCTTCGCTGTAATTCCAAAAGCAAGAGACTATTTTGCCATAATGAGTTTGTTGTTTTGTTCTAAAAAGAACTGGCCTTCTGGTGCCAAGAAGAGCAGATGATTACACGACCAGAATAACAAACAACCCGTCGAAGTTTTTTAAATGAAGATGCCCCAGCATGTATGTATATATACATACATACATAGCTGCCAAGGTTAGGGCTGAGTTTTGATAGCAAACAGCCGGGTTGCTCATATAGGACGAAACGGAGTCCACGCGAAGATCGATATATTGCAGAACTAACAAAGCCATTATGTACTAGAGAGGTAGCTGTTCAGATAAACATAACTGAACTAACACACTAAGGACAAAATCAACGCTAGCTAAATTAGCTATCTCAAAATTAAGCGAAAACGTATATCAGAAAGAAACCGCTAAGAGCCGAAAGGTAGAGTAAAAGATCGAAAACGGCGACGTGGTCCCTTTGCGTTTATGTCCTACAACCGCCATGGTACGTATTTAATCACACACAAAGAGCAGCGATCATGATTAGAACAGCAAAATTATAAGCCTTATTACAATTCGGGTATTAATTTCGCTTTTAATTAATTATCTGTTTAGGAACGTGCCCGTCTAGTCACAACGATTCGAGCTCATCAACGTATATATTACTCGGGTTATTAAGCAGGAAATATGTTCCTTACGGGTATGAATCTCGTTTCAAATGTATTTCCTTTTGACTGCTGCTTTGTGAATGCTACCTTCACGTGCTCTTAAGCAGATACCATATGGTCGCAATACATATGACAACCATAATAATAAAATTTAATATCGTTCCGTTATCACAACGTCTTTGGTGAAAACGTCAACACCCCTTAGACAATTGAGAAAGGAGCTGTGCCTAACAAATAATACTAAGGGATATTCCCATCAATCAATCAATCCTGAGACACCCGTGCAGTGGGGAATGAAGATAAACGAATAAACACAACAATGTTGTGCTCGACAGAATTCGAGGCACGAGGGCACCAACCCAACGTGTTCGGCGGAAACCACGAAACGCTAACTTACCCAAGTGCAAACTATATCTGCCCTTATTAATCAACCTCCTTTTCCCTCTCGTTTAGTGAAAATGATAAGTAGGAAAAGTGTTGAAACGATAATCGTTTAGCACTGCGTTGCAATTTAATGAATAATCAGCTATCCTTATTAAATTACCCTTATTATAAGTATATTTGTATTATCAGTAATTAGACATACTCAAACGCATATTAACTATTACCATCAATGGATGCCTATAGTTACCTATTAGTTCATTTACTCCACGCTAAAATATTACAGCGTATGATAATGTTGCAAAAAGAAGCTCCAATCTTCGTTGATATGATTAAGCTATAGCGGATGGTCGGTCAGTCCTAGTGTGGACCATGGATAGGCATTAGAGCCTGAATATTATTTATTAGTCCAAAATGGTCCGTTCAGGTACAGCTTGCTCGCCTTATACATTACGATTGATAATTAGGACACCTGTAATGACTATAATAACACTTAGCTTAGCCTCGACATCATTACTAACAACATTACCAATAATCACGGACAATGCATATACTAGAGTATATAATGACCAAAGTACGTAGAGCACGCAGATATGTGCACTGACATACTCTCGGCTCTATGGAACGTCGATATCTTTTAGCCGCTTCAGACGGAACTAGTTTTTCCGGGCGGACTTCCCTTCCGAATTCAAGTTGGCTTTTGGCCGGCATTTCCGCGACGCAGGTGGGTCGAATTGATCGGCTTGATTGATCCTCACGATGCAACAAAAGAGCCAACGCGATTCGGCGTTAACCGTTGACAAAACAGACTAGAGATCGGCTGAGGCTTGATGAGAACCGACATTGGATAGAGCGAACTAAAAAGTGAACGTCGTCTTCGGAAGGACAAATATCACTAGCGCCTATAAATTGACTGTCAAGATAGGCGGACATAATCAAAACATAGGAAGGATAAGTGTATGTATAATGACGCCTAATGTTCATAGCGTAAACGAGAACAATTGACTGACTGGTTATCATAATTAATAAAGCATGAGAGAAAGGAGAGAACGGAAGAAGATTGATAAGGATAGTTGATGGCGACAATGATGTACGAAAAACAAAGGATCGCGCAGAAGGATATCATGCACAAATATTAGATAATGATACGGGACATACGCTCCTTGAAGAAGTGTTATAATAACATACTCACAAACAATAAACAATGACCGAATAAATAAACCTTCTACGAACACGTATATGTTACTATTAAATCTATTTATGGCACAGAATCGAAGAATTAGGTTTCTGGTTAACTACGTTCATGGCTGCTCTCATAATTTTGATGGAACAATGCTGCTACGTGACATGACAACAGTCATCATTCAGTTGTAGAGTATCGAGCATTAACGTCCGTTATGTACAGAGCGTGCCTTACAATAGCGATGTCCAAGATGACTTCGGATTGAACTGGACCGAAGTTCCTCACATTGATTACTCTGTGGTACTCGACCGCCTGGCCAACGGAAGTAATTACCAACAATCCGTTGATTCACTAATCACCTTTGTTCACGTTAAATAACGCAAGTTTTACGTTATCATATTTTACCGTTTGATAGAAACGACCGTGATCACCAACGACCAGTTAGAATAAAGTTACTACAATATAGTAGAAGGTCTGGCATTGTAGATAGGTCTATGCGCAGAAATGTAGAGAGATCAAGAAAGACACGCGAATTTCCCTTAGTCCTTAAAAATGTTGTATTCTTTCTGCTTCTTGCTTTTCTTCCCTGTTGTTCGCCTAGATTTGTTTGTTTCTTAAAGAGAAAATTAGGCCTCTTTTTTTGCCTGGAACTCTTGTGGAGATCTTCAGGATCTTCAGACGCAAAATTGTCGACGAGGTTTTTACACTAAAAGGCCCGATGACAGGCGGAGCGGGGGGGGGGGGGGTCGTGTTCCCGTAAGAAAACACAATACACTTAAGAACAGGAAAAGCGAGCATTTCCGTTAGGTCCAAACCAAAACAGTACCTACCAAAATGCTGTAAAAATACTCGTTTATGTTGTTGATTAGTCGTCTGATACAGTGCATGCAGTATTGAATAATTCAGTTCATGACAAATGAGCAGCAGTTTTAAGGTCGTACCTCAAATACTGCTGGACGTCAAACTATATATAAAATTGATTAGTATCCACATAGGACCACTTTTTTACAAATAAATAATAACAACTTTACAAGCAAGTAATAAGTACCTTCCGTTTTGATAATCTGCCTAAGCAAGAATGTGGTTGTCCCTGCTCATCGAATCGTCGATGCTCACTTCTACAGTCGGTTTTATCTACCTAGTTTGTTATGCCTTCTTGCAATTGAATACCTTCAGTACATCTACATACATCCGCAAAGGTAAATGTAGGCCATGTCCGAGGCTAACCCTAGGGGATACCTTTTCTGCCGCCAACCTTATCACAGCTGCTCTCTATAGAGAAAAGGTTTCGAGTACGTCTACTTTGTATCGAAAGCTTTATGAAAGTATAAAAAGTTTTTTAAGCAGCATGAGCATTGTGGTCGCCAACGGCGATATCAAGTAACATCGAAGTCGAGGATCAACAAAACCGCTGGTGTGATGGTACCGATGGAGGCACTTCCTATAGCAGACGAACTGGGTTAGCGACTGCTTGTCTTTCACGTGATATGATATATCCGCATTAGACGATTTAGTTCTATTTTTGGGTACTATTGTCCGGCCGAAAAAGCAAAGCCTATACTACAAACCCCGATTCCACTCGAATAGGAATTAGTTTTTAAGGCCGTCCATATTAAATCATATAGACTATGAAGGGTACACGATGTGACGCTTAGATTAGTCATGGTGTCACAGTTAGCGGGCCTAAATGCAAAAGCAAAGACCTACAGGCTTTTTTATGGCATTAGTGAGAGCTTTTTGCGCGCCTACCAACACACATTCACTTGTAGGATAAATTGTCCCAAAGCCGACTGTTACGATGCTTGTACCAGCTCTTACTATATGCATAGAACGCGAATGAATCCGCGCATTTTTCGCTAGAGTTTTCGCTGCCATTCATAACAGCACCGCTAGCGCAATCAACAACAACAGCAACAGCAGCAAAAAACAACGACAAAAGCATCAGACTACATTTTTCAATTGCTACTATGAAGGCTGCCTGTTTGCTTTACTGCCTATGCTGATTTCTACTCAGCGCTCAGATATATGCCCTTGTGAAGAATAAGAGCGCCAACTCCGTATGCAACACACACACACACTACGTGTAGGTCTATATGGCAAAAGGTACGCTGTGTTGTTGTGTATGCGGGAGGACATACGTACACTCCTCTTATCTGGGCGCAACAAAAGAATTCCAATGAGAGTAAGTAATTCATCGTAGAGCAGCTAAAGCGAGCGATTCCTGTACAGGGCACCCCGTGCTTCCTTGCCTTCAAGGCCTAACGCCAAAGATCTACCAAAGATACCTCCCCTCCACCTACAAAGACGCACGAATGAGCTAGCAGGCAAATATGGGTGAACCAAGAAAGGTAAGAGTAGCGAAAAAAAAATATGAATCATCATCATAATGCGGAACATACCATCGCCTCGAAGCGAAGCTGTGTCTTTCTCCTGGTTGCCTCGAGCAGCCCAACCCATCGAGTGGCTGCTGATCTTCGTTTAGAATAAAAGAAACATAAGAAGAGCGAGACATCGAACCCACGTACCCTGTAAGGCGTTCCGTGACGCCGAAGAAGACGGAAAACCCTCGATGCCGTACACTACTGCGATCTTCCACGATAGCTTCAAGAAGGCAAACTAGTTCAAACTACGCAGAGAAAATGTTGCAGTCTCTCTAGTCGGAGCACTAGTGGTCGGAGTGGCAGTTTGAACAATGTCTAAGCCCATCTGACACTGATACAAAGACCTTGCATAACCCTGTACATCTAGTATCACATAGCTCTATCTATATGGTCTCCTCCTACTTTCTATGTAACTGCTCACTTAGGATTCTAGTCGTACTTGGCAAAAGTTTAACAGCAGGCCTCAGTGCCCTAAATAGCCGTCTGATAACTTCTGCACTTTGTTCATAGCGAAGTATTGTTGTTTTTGACTTCAAGCTGACCAAAAGAACAAAATGTCGAATTTTCGTTTGCGTCTCGTTTAAGGGACAACTATCGTATAAGAAAAACAGACCGCCACTCACTGAAACAGATTTTCTAATCTATTCATCTACGTATAACATCGCAGTGCTGACCACTCGAGGGTCAACATACTGAGAGTTACACAACACACCGCACAACTTTGTGTTTAGCAGGTATCCTAGGTAAACTTGAGCTTCCTTGCCCTCATACTGCCCGCCTTCTTCAAGTGACATGACTCTTTCTCTCTTTCTCGCCGAAGCCGCCGCCAGCTAACGCAATGCTGTATCAACGGCTCCCATCGTATGTCGTTCATAACGACGCAGAAAGACGTGGGAGCAAAGGCGGGTGGCCGGGACCCATGGTACTTGCTTGCCCACCCAGCTCGCATTGCCAAACCGAATATAGCGCTGACAAGCAGCAACATCTTAACATCACGGCATCATATGCGCCGCAGCCGCTGCTGTAGCTTCCTCTACTGCCCCCCACTCGCACGTACCTACCAACACGAAACAATACGACGACGACATGCTGCGAAGGAATTAATTTTGCATGTATTGTGTCTTGTTGCCTGGCTTATGCATAATTAATAATGGAATTCACAGTGAGCGACGGAGTTGGCGGAAGAGAAAGGAGATAGGCGACGAGAAGGAGAGAACATCGGCCGGTATTGGGCGATAAACGTTTGGCTACCGGCTCCGGTCGAATGGGTTGATTCTCCAAGTTAAGTCTGCATCCATCAGGTCAGCGCTTTTGCAAGCCTGGGCCGTTAGCCGCACCGGCTGCCGTCGCCTCAATTCCCCCTTTAGAGTTCATTAGAATTCAGAAATTTTCTTCCTATCCCTACTATGATTAACAAGCGGCCATCATCATCGAGAAGAATTACTTGCTGGAACAATGCCAATCAACCGTCAAAGTACCAACTTACGTTATGCACGTAGCGCTGGCGACGTCACACAGCGTCTATTGCACCATTCGTTCCTGTGCCAGTAATGATCATAGTTGACAAGGCGCGTAGCACTCTTGCACGTACAAGCTCTACCTATATTTTTTCCGTTCCTCCCCTCCTTAGCTCGTAGTGATTTCGCTAAGGTTGTAAATACTGTTGCTACTGTGACAATTTCGATAACTGACGTCAAAGTTTTTGGTAGCATGTAGGGTGAAAACAGAACAAACAGCAGAATGAATGCATAAATTACTGAACATTTCATACTGCCGAAATAGCTACGGGGAAGGGCGGGGGGTTCGGGGACAGTGATGCAACCCGCCAAAACAGTTCACCGAGTTGTTACGATTCGTATTACTTACGCCCTATTCGGTCTCGTTAGACCTGTAGACGTATATCTGCCTGCCGAAACGTCAATAGATCGAACGAGGACAAAACACGTACATTTTATAGATATACCACAGGGTCGAGTCGCAGAAGGCTCAGTCTGTTCCTCTACGAAACAGCCGCCCATAACTCTGTCCATTTCGCTGCTGTTGACAATGATTATGGTTGCCGAGAAATGATGATCTGAGGATGCCGTCTGCCAACAAACAGTTTACATTCATTACTAATCGATGACCATCTCGCAACAACTCTCGCCTGGGCTACATCATGACATACAGAGCAGTACGCGGCACAACTGCCCACAAACGGGCGCGTAGAATTTGTGAACGGTGCAGGTCGGTAAACAATTAAACGAACAGATCGACAGAAAACCTCTATTTCAGGCTTACTCACTGGCCCAGCTTTGGCCTTGCAGATAAGATCTATACCAAATCCTAATGAAGGGTTAGAGCGGTATATGAACGACTGGCTATTTTAGCAACAGTATTACAATTACAGCGGCTTGAGCCACACCTGAGGCACTGTATAATATAGGATTTTCTGCACAGCGACTGTAAGGTGCAATTGAACTGATTTCTCTTCTGCTAAGCACGCTGGTATCCCGTTCAAAACGGCTTACGAAGCTTGAGTCTGGCCTGTAGACATACTGGCTCGTCATTTCGTAACCTGTGATGTCCCTATTTAACCAAATAGAGTAACGCGATATCAGAGCTTAAACATCAGGTAAACACCAGACGCGTGCAACAGTAAACGCTAACAAGCATAATATTAAGGTCCGCGAATTTCTACCGGTCAAAACTGCTAATTGAAACAAACAAGAGTCGTATTACTGTGAAAATGATCATTATCATGTCATTTTGGGGACCGTCCATTTCAAACAGCAAACAAATGGGGGCTAGGTTGTAAATATTAATTCCTCCTATTGGACATGAAAGGTTATCGAAACAATGTATTCTTTCCGAGCAAAAAATACGCGACTTTTATGGCGTAGAATTCATACATGCATTGAAGCCTCTATGTGTGTAGGATGACAAACATATTACAATAGGCCTAAACGTATAGAAAAAATCGGTCACATTACAGAAGGTGTTCAGAATCAACACGTGCGTTTTAGCACTAACATTTCATTACTGGGTAGCTATTGTTTGCCACCTGAAGAGGAGGAAGCACTTCAGATCGCGTCAATTGCATCGGAAAGTAATTTTAATACACATGATTCGTTGGCTGTTGTGTGACGAACAAAGACACCTATGCGTGTTTGAAGCGATTTTGTTTTCGGCAGGTCGAGTCAGATGCTGAATCCGTGAGTCCAGCCTTGTAGACGCATCCTTTACTCACTTGACGCAAAGGACTTTTGCTGTGAGGGGCTGGCCATATCTAATTTTACGCATGAAAAAGATGGAGAATTATAACTGTTAAAGGATGAAACCTCCCTATCCTAGGAAATAGTTTCAACTATATACAATATACGATCTGATTGACCAACAGTAAACTGCCGTACTACCCGCGACAATATCAATGGGACGGCGTCAAATTCCAGCTCCAAAAACGACAGGTTCTGTACACACTCAGCCATGTTCTGAGGAGGAAGGACAGCCAGTTCCCACTAGCGAAGGCCATGCTCCGTCTAACAGCGGCCCCAATTGCCTTGTTAGCATCAGCCGAAAAACAAGTTCGATTCTTTCTTCGGGCCGAGTATTATATGGAATATATCGTAGTAATGATATCTTGGGCGTTATTCGCTACACGCACCAAACCAATACCTATAAATCAGCCTACTATAGACTATATATACTATAAACGAATGTGCAATATATCGAGACTGTTCAATTTAACAAAGCTAAGTAACTTGCTGAAGGCATGTATATACCAAAGGTTTTTCACAGTCGAAAACGGTTTCACATGAACTAAAATAGCCAGAGATAACGCAAAATACCGTAATTAAAAACAGATTTAATTTTGCTACACGTTTGTGACACCCTAGTACCATTGTTATATTCCTATAATACTATTTTATCAGATGCGTTTTGCGATTTCTCATGTCACCTGGGTTGTAAAACACATTGACCCAATAGCTTTTCGACGTCATTAACTGGAACCGCTTCTACAAAGATAGCAGCATCAACACGCTCGTTCAAGTTAGCCAACGTGGAGAGCGTAACACACACTTTGATGTATTTATAAAAGTTACCTTCCGTCTAACGGCTCGTCCACTGCTCCGACGTTTAACAAAGAACATTATGGAATTGATGACATGGAAAGCCAGCCTCATCCAAGCAGATGTAAAATGTGGCCGACCGAGGGCTGATCAAGAAAGCGACAACTATAGGGCAAGACCATCTTCTACCGTCCGTTTGCTGACGCGTTGCCCTTTTTTCGCTTTGATCGATTCGATGAAACATACATATGGTAAGCACGTGGCGTGCTTACCATATGTATGTTTCATGGCTTTTCCCCATTCCATTTGCAGAGCGACTAGCACGTAGCAGCCAGGCGCGAGATCCATACATATCCATAGGCACACATATGCCTTGTCTGACCCAAAATGTCGTTAGTATCCGACCGTAAGTCACCTCTACAGACAACTACAGCTACTTCAATTTTCATCTTACTTCTTCAAGCTACTCCATTGCCTCCAGCAGCTTTGAGAACTTCTTTTTTCGATAACCTTACCAAGAAATTAGTTTCAATCAGGAGTAATAACAATGACTGCCTTGATAGCCAGTGGCTGTTCGATGGAAGTCGTTCTTTGTGTAGTTAAGCGCGCTGTGATGGGCAGATGCCGCAAGACAGTCTTTAAAGCATCTATCCTGTAACGAAGAGCGAAGACAACAGTTCTTGCCATAGCGGCCGTAAGGAATTTGGTCTGCCAGAAGCTTCGGCGGGAAGTACCTTTAAAACGAAAAAGATCGCGACGGCGCTGAATGCCAAACTTAACTCCTTTGCGATGCTGAGTCAGTTGTGTAACAGCAGTAGCAGCGTACAGGCCTGCTGATTTCGTTGCTGTTGGAGAGGATCGCCTATTGCTGTTGCCGCATTTCGGGAAGAAAGGCGAAGAAGACCAGAGAGATGTGGAATTCTAAAAGAAAGCCACGCTGGCACGCGAACGGTTCCGCGCGAATCTTTCGTTTTCGTTTAGATTCTGTGTTACTCCGGTCCCACTCAACGAAGGCGACGATCACCAGTTCTCTAATTAAAAGCTGGAAACTGAACGGAATAGCAGCCATGCGGTGTAAAGCACTTTTGTGCCGGCCAAGTCAGCGGTAGGAGAACCGGCGGAACTCTGGAAACGCTGGGTAAGCTGTGAGCCGGGGGCGGTAGCAGCCATAGTAGCGGCCATTCCAGGAGCAGCAGGACATGCAGGCAATTAAAGGCGGACCAAACTTTCCGAATTTCCTGGTTCATCTGATCGATTTCATCTACCAGGCAGCCAAGCAGCATTCTTCTTTCAGTCTCTTCATAGAAAAGCTCTTTTTCGGTAAAAAAAAAAACCGAGCAGGCGGTAAGAATAGAAAGAAGAAAAAAATTTCGCAAAGGCCGCCGTCCGCCCCCCAATGTCCTGATGGAGGACTGGAAAACATAGCTGAGAGTGAACCGGCGTCGGCCAAAAATAGAACGTATTATAAAGCCAACAACAACGCTCTCAGAAGGCTACGGAATATTGAAATACATCTGTGACTGGACATCTCGTGCTGCCTATGGGCCCGACGCCCGCTAAACTATTACAGCAAAAAGAAGGGTAACTGTAGTTGAACATACGGGAAAACGCTGGTAAATGACGGATAAAATAAAACGAAATTATTCGGTTGTTTCGTTTGCGCGAAGTTTTCAAATTATTTCCAATAACAAAAGCTATATATAACGCGGACGTACACAGGAAATCAAAACAATGTGCAGGTAGTTAAACAGATTTACGGTGATGCAGCGTGGGACCATTTTAACTATTAAAATACACTTTCAATGAGGTAGACATACTCTAAACAAGTTATGAGCATATATTAGCATACAGTGCATATAGTAAGAACAACAAAGCTTGCACTGCTTACGTTATACCCAGATATGCACACGGGTTAGAGCCATACACAAATAGCATATTGTTTTCAAATAAGTTGGTCTCATTGAAAACGTCAACTTAACTTACATGCCATCAGCACAAATAGTACCATGAGTATATACGTATATATATGATATATATAAAAGACATATCTAAACGACTCACAATAAGCAAAAAAGCACTTCCGTTTTTGAAAGCTTTGTAAATCAGTGATGAGTCATAACATATTTGCCGTTACTAGGGGATAGTTCAAACAGATATAGTAGATGGACAGACTGCGTATTTAGACCGCTGTTCAAAGGTCGTTTGTTCTCTGTCGTACGTCCATATCCATTGTAAGAACATGGGCGTGGATCCCCGAATGGAAATCTTACGTACGTATTGTAATAAAATTAGTATTGCGTGTGTTTAGGATATAAGACTGAGGCATCTTTTGTGATCTTATTAATTTAAAAGAAACCGGTACAGTACTAAAGGGGAAAAATAGTTTGCTCCAATTTCAACAAAGTGCTTGTCTATAGTGTATCTAAGAAATTCTCAGGCAAATATAGAATTGCCTTTGGCAGTGCCAAAGGTACGTAGGGTAGAATGTTCTTTACTGTACAGAAAGGAGTACATCCAGCAAAACCCACATAGAACGAATAACAGGAAGTCATACAGAACTCGCCGTTTGACCCTGCGATTAGCTTCGGCACAATCTTGGTATGTTGAAAGAACCCGTACTGGGTAATGTCTTCGAGAAGAAAGCTGGACGCCTATCTTCAAAACGTACTTTGTTCAAACGTACTTTGCATAAACAGCGCGAACTACCGCTGCTTTTGTTGCTGTTGCGATGCTGAAGACGAATTTCCAGGGTTTTTTTTTTTACAATCATGTAAGCATATGCCTAATTATATGATCATAACACTCCTTTAGCAGCTAGACTTCAGTAAACAATAGATGCCTGGAGATGCTCGAGAACGAAGAGTTGTGAAACGGTAACGTAGCTCTATAACAAAACTAAACTCAGGCTGGCATTTTCTATGGAAGCTCTATACAGAACTTTTTCTTTCAGCTTATTAACTAGGAGATTCTGAAAATTAAGAAATAACAATCTATGGAAGGTCTACCCGAAGCATTTTCGTACAAAAAGCAAACGATACTCTAAATCCATGAAATACCGGTAAACTTTTAAGTCGTCTTTAACCAACATTTTCCCCAATGATCAATAAAATCAATTAATAATAGAAAGAATTCTGAAAAATATTAAAATACATTCCCATTTGCGTCTGACGCTTTTTTGCTTCGCATGCAGCGGCGAAATCTGCATTTGATCGGAGGCTGGTCCTCTCGGGTTTGTTTGGCATTTGCCTACTAATTTATGAAAATCACCCTTCTCCTTCCACCTCCAATTTCCAAAAACAGTCAAGCAGTTTTCGGTTTGCACGGGGTTCCCAGTATTTACTCTTCCCTTTCGTCTTCCCTTCTTTTTTGGAGCGACCGGTGCTGTAGTTAATTAAGTTCGTCATTTTTCCATTTAAAAAAAAAATGCAGTCGATTTGTATTGTTTCTCCTGTTTCATTCGACTGTGTATAGGCCCGTTTACGTACACCATCCACAGTCTGAGAGACTGCTAATCACTGGCCGTTAGTTGACGGTTTGTCGTCACTGGCTGGCAAGCACCGAGCAGCGGCTACCCTGCCGCGTCTAAAATTTTATTCGAATCAGACGCCTACTGTACACGTACATCCCTCTGTGCGCCTTAAACCTTCGTGGCCTCAACTCTCGTCTCACTGCCTTATTCCCTCATTGCCCTCCGGGGAGCCGCCGATGTTGATGCCGCACTACCGTTAGCGATGCTGAGAATCACATTCGCCTGCAAAGATAGTCATGCGCACGTGCCAACGATAAACAACAGGCGGAGCTAGCCTAGGTCGAGCAGGCTATTATAGACGACGTCTAATGTTCGCATCTCTCCGCTTTTTCTCTCTCCTCTATTCCTTTTTCGCCTGTAACTGTCCTCTGACTGAAATCAGCTCAGTCAGCCGATACCGGGTACAGCCTGAAGACTCGCCGCCTTCGCATCCCTTCGCTGATACTTCATGCTACTCCGCTAGCTTGGCCTTCCCACCCAATGCCGTCAACATTTGTATTTCTGTCCGCGTGTACAAGTGTAAAGTTGATGCTGAGCATCTGTGGGTTTCGGTATGAGTCTTCTACGACCGGCTGCCTCAAAGTTCTGTGTGTCAGAAGACCAGGCGGGGGTCAATAGGCGCGATGCCCTCTTTTTGCCTGAATGGCTTAGTCGCTTCGCTGTCCCTGAGCCTATCCTACCCGATTCTAGCCAGCACTTTCCTGCAGCCCTCCGGACAGCCCGGTTCGCGTAAATTTAGACAAATCGTTGTAATCCCTCAGCAGTCTGCACATCCACAGGCGCGGCCGCGTTCTCGAGGCATCACGCAAAGGCTTCACAAGCGGTTTGCTCGCTAGCTCATTGACAGTGGCGCTGGTGGCGGGAATTCTCCGTGCTTCTCGCAAATCCTCAACTTCTTCGGACTTCTCTTTTTCTCCATGTAGTCCTTGTCTATTCGCCTTTTCCATAAGATTCTACTTACCGCGACATAGTTCGTCAGTGGTGCTTCCAAAGACATCGGCGTCATATTAGCCATCGGATCCGTCGTCGGCAGATAAAAGCTGGTCTGTGCCAGATGAAATGGAAGAATGTTTGCAGTGACAGCAGTATCTATCGTCATACGCTGATATAACAGGAGTTAGTCACAAGAGCCTTTATATATACGGGCGAACTGTCAGAGGTCGATGAGCAGGAAAGCGACGCCGGATCTAAATAACCAACCGAGTCAAATATGAAGGTGACCAAGAATGGCGAAGGAGCCAAAGCCAAGGCAGCTGAGACAGTGAAGAGCAATCCGTTTTCGTCCGAATATAATTAATAAATCACAGTTTCTTTGTCTATATCGGTGGCTTGCTGCCTTCGCGAGCTCCTTTCAATTTCTCTTCATTGGGGGAGCAAGTTAACGAGAAAAGAAGTGAGTTTATCTAATACTAGGCACGACGGATATCCATGCGCGGTGGCGAAGCCTAGATATATAGATGATGCTGGCTCGTGTCGGGTGATGGAGTTCACGGGACAGGAACGATACGATCATTATCGATACCGTCACTTCGTGCTGTAGGAACTGACATTTTTTTTTATTAAAATCCACAATACTGTAAGTAATAGTATTATATAGCACGATACGATAATTATGATAAAAAGGTTGCTCTTTTATTGCGTTAGGATTTCTTTATTCATCATTATCAATTTCGCCAACCAGCTTTCTACAACGTTTCTAATGCGCTTAATGCTAAAAATAGCCAAAAAAAGGCGTTCCAACTCCTCCATTTGTTACTGATTAAAGAACGATTAGGTGATATCGAAGTTGAACGCACTAGCGAACGATGGATAGGGCTCTCTCCTGAAAATTCGTAGAGCCTCAACCTTGAAATCTTACACTCCATAAGGTCGTTACTGATAGCGGTAATCTTTGCAGTTGCGACTAATGGTGTCCAACAGACAGCGCGGCCAAGTCTAGCCAACAACGCACGCTGACCTACCTGTATACATGACAATTTACTCATTGCCGCAGTAGTAAGCCATTTTAGCTTTGTTGAACCCGATGCAATTTGAACGTCTACCCGCTAGCGCTTTAATGATATTGCTGCCTTCGTACCATGATTACAAGAACTTCGTTCTTCGTTTACTCGAACAGCGGAAAACTCCGGTGACAACGAACAGCAACTCCACTTGCTCTCACAGTATTAGTGAAGTAGAGGTGCAGCGAAACACCTATATTACATATAGAGCAGAGAACAGGGTTTACTCCGCTTCTTAGAACCGACAAGCCAAGCTGGCCTTTTGTTCCCAACAGATCTCAGTAGGACACTCCCCTCTGGCTAAGACAGTAATATGCGTCCCCATATGCACTATACGGCTTTTAGAAAGAAGCAGTATAACACGTATTTGGTTTTACATACGCGCAGGTATATGCGTCAGAATGTGATTCTGTTATCGAAAGCTGTCCTGAAGTCGGTAACCGACTCAGCCTCGCTTCCCGGTCTCAACTAAGCTACTTCTTCTTTACTTTAAGAATACAGTTTCTGTCCTGCGTCCTCCAAACCAAGAAAGTTCAGTCAAAGTGTAGTAAAGCAGTAGAACGCAATAGAGGCACACAGTTCACTAATATCTTTATGCGCTGACTTACTCGATTAGGATGGGCGTATACATGTTTACCCATGTACCGTTCTACTGCCAGTGCACATTTATATGGCTTTGACTTCATAGTTCAAATAAACCGTAAAAAACGTTCTACAGTTTTAATGAAGCTATAATTAATCTGTTCACTTTTGGCTTGAATAGCCTAAATGGTGCATTGCTTATACCCCGAAGCTAGCATCATGATATGATACTAAGATGATGATATACAAACAATAAAAACATTTAAGAAACCGCTTGTTTCCTTTTTTCTTTCTCTTGATTCTCCAACGCTTAGTTTCCGTTTTCCCTACAATTTCTCTACAACACAAATCTGAATTTACACAAGTCCAGTAGTAGTATAGCAATGTAATTACGGTAATCTAATAGTAAGCCATACATTCTATTACATATCATATGCGCTTGCGAAACCTGAATACGCTACGTTGATGGCAGCGGGCTGGGCCAATGTACAACCAGAGGTTATGTACAAAATCTCCATCTAATACACATGCCTGTCGCTTGCACGGGGCCAACCACGCGACTATTATTACGACGACGATCGCATCTCGCTCTCGTCATGGTTGTCCTGCTATACGGCTGTTTTCAGTATATGATGACGCCCTCCGCTTGTTCCTTTTGCAGAAAGGACCGGCACCTTTTACGATCTGACTGCCCCCGACTCGTCTTCGACAAATGTCCCAAAGTAACCGCCGACTGCTAGCAGCAGCCAGTAAGTAAGCAGCGATACGTTGGTCGCTCTGATACCGACGACGTGGTATTAGAGCGGTGGCGGTGACGGCGGCGGCGGAGGTAGCAGCTGCAGCAATGACGAGAACAAAACTGGAACGGCGACCCGTCCACGACTTACTAGCTCCAATCAGCAGCTGGAGAAATAGGGGAAGAAATTATACGAGAGACATCACCGCTGCCATCGACATGGCCCCACTCGACCGGTCGTTGTTTTCGCTGAACTCCACAGTGACCGAAGGTTTGTTCAGCAGCAGGGTCGAGCAGCAAACACAACCGAGGGAAGGCGTCACAGCGCAGAAGTGGTGCAACTACAAGAGAAAATGCAGGGTCCAGCGCATGAAGTCCTGTCAGGGATAGGGCCATTAGCCTAGATGTGGATCCCTGTCTGCCAGCCGGCCGGGTGAACGACAGGACTGCGTAGCTAGCTCTAACTGGACCAGCATATCGTAGTGCAGAAGAGTCTCCCTTCGACGATGGGAACCGCTTTACGTCGGTCACCGTGTTGTGTGCATTTCCTCTCTCCGACATTTTATGGGCTTTACCCCAAAGTACAACCGTCTTCCCTGTCGTCGTTATACTTCTAGTAGCAGCAAGAGCACCAGCAGCAAAGAGAACCAGCAGGAAAAGGCCTAGCAGTTCGCTCTATAATTCTCTTGCTTAAAAACTTGAGTCCTTTTTTGCACTCACCGGTTCTTCTCGCCATTTCCAGAACCCTTGTTGTGTCGTCGATGCAGCGCCGGTTGATGCTCCCATTAAATTTTAATTTGCATCACAGCTACCCGATCCATCCACCGATGACCATGCACTCCCTTACCAAAACACCTCTTTCTCTCTCGTTCTTGTTAGTCGCACGGTAGAATTCAACGTAGCGTGTGCGTCGGCCTGACCTTTATACACGCTGGAGCTCCACCCCTTAAGAGTCCATACCTTAGAAACCCGTCCTCAAACCCTCTCCCCGAATGCCCCACACCAACGAACCACATCAGGCGATATTTGCTCGTTGTTCTCGATTGGCTGCTACTGGCGCGTTATTTTGTGGTTTTATCGTTTGAAAACGTAGGACGGCCTTGAAAAAAGATAACTCAGACGCTGCACCCATTGCAGTCGATTTCACCATTATTACTGGCTTTGACTGGCCACCTGCCGCCGCTGTTGGGGCTGTTATTATTATTATTATTATTGTTGGTTTCTGTGTGAAAGTTGTTCGTTAGTACCGTTGTTATTCAACAACAATAACTTAGCGTACTACCGTCGTCCCAGGAATGCCATAAACCGTAACGTGTCGAAAAATTAAGAAAATGTATACGCATCTGCAATTGAATATTTTACAAATACAGATGCTGGATATTTTACATTCTCAGCAAATATTTCATCTTCATGTTGCAATCTGCCACGGGAAGGCACAATAGATCTGTAGCAAAACGCGCATGAAAGAGATGAAAGTAAGCTTACAGTTAATCGAAAGAATCGATCTCTTTAGTCGTTAATGCACTAAAAGTGGAGATAGCAATTGTTCAAATATGCTTACTATTCCCACTTGACGTAATTTGGGCATTAATTTTTTGGGATGGGTATAGTTATGAGTACTGGACCCAGAGTTTCCTATAATTATTCATTTATTGACAGTTTGCCAAACGTCTGTACGTCGTCATCCAGTTTGTATACCAACTTCAATTGAAGTGACCAGTTAGAACATAATTCAGGATCACACTTTACCACTGAGCACCTAATTTGAGACACATGCTGCACTCAGCAGTTTCGCAATGGAAGTTCACTAGTTAGGTAATAGAATTCAAGCACATCTCGGCATTCCTAGTATTTCATGGTTAATAGTCATTACTATTTCCCGATATAAAAAGAATCGATATTTTTCTATTTAATGTAAGAGCCAATGTAGTACATAGTAACGTGTCTTGCTGCAATACCAGTAATCAGTTTCTCATTAATCGAACTCTCGTAATTCACGTTACCGTCACTAGTAATTAGCCTACATACTCGACCTGACATGCGTGACGCACTCTCGTTGTTCCCACCCGTTTTGCGCCTCCCTAACCTGTTTCCTTTCTCCCTGAACAGGCCATAACGTTTACCAGCAGAAATGGACAGTGCGCGTTTGTTATCCTTTTCGTTGTTGGTATCCAGACTACTTAGGCTTCATCGCTTGGTAATTTACGGTATCAGCGGAATGCGACGCTGTCTCGACCGCTATGCGTGTTGAAGTATGATGCAACGTATCGCCTCGCCGGCTCAGCGTACATTTTGTTTGTATCAAGATGGAAACATCGATCCAAAACGCGGATACGAAGGTAAATCTAGGAACATCTATAGAAGCTTTTTTTAAATTTAAAAATTAAAATAAAAGAAATAAAAATTACTCCATAGAGTAGTCGGTGTCTCGGTTGACGGTGCGATTCCAGAAACTGCGATGATCCAACAAAGAGAGGCCGACCAGTAGAGAAAAGGCCAACCCTGCGCCGACATTTTTGTCCTTGACGAAGGTTACCCCCAAAGTGGCGCTTAATGCCGAACGACGATTAGCGACAAAATCGGGACAGGCATATAGCATCAGCATTACGGTACAAAGCTGCGCAGTGATTTTCCGATTGGCAGGCCCAATTCCAACTAATAGACCGGCCTAGTAGGACGTAACAATATCTAGTTATCACGTCATCTTTCCAGGTACGATCATAAATTAGAATAGATAGATTACTTTTCATGCATGATGAATGAATGTACTCGACAAAGAGACACGCCATCATGGTAGCTTTGGCAGGGTAGAAGCAGTATATAATTGTTAAAAGAAAATCTACGCGAATACCGCAAGATCTGGCCGTTTATAGGTTTAATTCAGTGTTTAGCCTGCGTATCGCATGTATACGTATCTAAAAAAAATCCTGAGGATGTAGAAGCATATACAGGTAGTACATAACATGCACAAGGAAATGGATTTTCAGAAAAAGTAGTTTTTTGTGTAGAGTACCAATATGAGTGCTATGTATACTGTTCGCATTTATTATGTACGCTGAATTACAAAAGTTCACCGTACATACCCTTAGCTATTTTTGAGAACTCTATAGAAAATGAATATAAGAACATTAATTAGGCCATTTACTGCGGCTATTACTATACGCCCTATAATCAGTATACCCAAATGCACTTATTTCTCATATAAGATAGTTGCTTGCCAAGTTCCGTGCCGCTTTTAAACCTCGCACATGTGGACGCAGGTAATCCTAGAAAATACGTGTTTAGCTTTTTCAATTATTGGTAATCAACAGTAAGCGGCCGGCTTCGATGATATTTTTCTTGTTTGAAGCAATGGCAAATTGGTTTAATAACAACGGCCTCTTTTTGATTAGTGGGCATTTATGACAAGTTACTACAGCCGAAATAACGTGTACGTGGCCTGGCCGGAGCCATTGTAACCCTCCCCTGATCAACAGAAATAGTAACGATTGCGATGCCATTCACAATCACAGGAAATAAAACGATAAATCTACCCTTTAAATCCATCACCGTTCAACCAAAGGACGGATGCGTGAGCCTATCCGACTCTGGGATGGGCAGCGCGGCACTAACTGAATTCGAAAAACCATCCTTGAACAGAAAATAGAAGAGGAGATGATTGTAAAACCTCGTAAGTTTAAGACCGCGGGACGCAATCACCCCGCTACGAACAGTAATAAGCAAAACTAAAAATCATAACGATAATAATAAAAATAATATTGGAAAGGTATCTGTTTGAAGCTCTTTAGGTTTTAGGAAGTTGTAAATTGGAGCCCTATACTAATTGATCAGTTCAGTCATACAAAGGAATTTCAATGCACTTTGATAACATAGGCTCCAACAAAAAAACAATGCACGAATTCTACATTTAGTTATCAGATTTGATGGATTATAGTAATTTTAAGAGACGAGTCTCTCTCTAATTAGGCAAAATGTATTTCGTGTTATTTTAGGTAAACCCATATGCTTTCTATTATCTTAACACATTATTATCTGACTCTATACTGTATTTTCATCAAGTGTTTCCGAATTACGCCTTTTGCTCTCATGGCTTTCAATTCCTACTTGTTTGTAAAGAGGACAGCTATCTGTCGTCTGATACCGAGTTCGTCCTAACGGACTCACACCGTACGCCAATTATGAACTATACCGAAGAAAGCGATTTCGAAATCGAGCATTGTGCGGTCAATTTTGTCCTTTGCACATTCGTATCAACGATCTTGTGGGTGAACCTATTTGCTATACTATTTGCCTACCGAAAACAAAACTACTGCCGTTGTGGATGTCATTGCCACTGTTGTCGTGAGGTAAGAGCGCTATCATTTCTTCCGTAGTATTCCCCATGCATACATATGTCCTTATATGCAATGTGCTCGCAATACACTTCACGGCAATGAAGCAACCCGAACATATACATAAACAAGGTAGAGCAGGCAAATTTTAATTAACAGAAACTCTTCCTCCGGTGCATTCTGTTGAGAAACGTATTGTCTATCATCCAGCACAAGCTTGGCTCTTCTGAACATATTATCGTACTTGAAATGGTCATCACCATCTTATTTCATGCACAGATCTTTCAAGTCTTTCCGGAAGAAGAAGAAGAAGAACGGTACAGCGAAAATGTGTAATACCTCTTAATCTGTTGATTTAGTAGACAAAGCTGGAAGTAGCTCTTGCGCCACAGATCTTTTATAACCGTTTTCGTATTTAAGTTCACAACGCTTAGTCCTGGTCATCTAAGCTGTCTCGTCCTCTCTTTGATTTCCTTCCACCTTTCCTATCACGCCTACTCTCGCTCTCTTTCAGGTTTCAATTTTTATACACTATTGCTTTGCACAGACGACGTTCATGGAGATGAATGACCTCTACGTGGGCCAAATTCAGCACAGGCGTCGCTGGTGGAAACCGATATTCGATCTTCGATGACAGGAGGTCCTTGCTATACACCGTAAAGGAGCGGAGAGCACCGTCGTGCAGGTCATGCTATAGCCCGCGCGATGTGAAATTCCAGGTAGGAAAGGTTCAAGTAAATATGCCCTTTATAAGTGTTGCGTGCGCCGTTGCAAAAAAGCGAACTGGACGAATCAATGAATGATATAACGTACATTTGGTTATACATGAGCATGACAAATGGGAGCAAACGAACAGCTCTTTAGACAAAGCATTCCTTAGTGTATTGGATATCGTAAGTAAACAAAACCTCAGACAGGCCTAACACAATTTACGAACGGTGCTGGCCATCACAACCATTCAACACTTAGTTCATTCCTCTTTTCGTACATTTATTCCAGGTGAAAAAGAAAAATGTTGCTGTAGGCGAAGCATCGTCAGCTGTTGAAGTGTTCTGTTTATACTGAGACATTTTAACTCGCAATAGAGCCATCAATACTGGCATTATCATCGTTTCGAAACAATTCAATTGTAAATCGCATTGCCAAAGTCACTCTACAACAATCGAAACACCTTGGCTTCATATCTTTAACAACCGATTTAGTTCTCATCGACTAGTTAAACAATTTTCAATGGTAGCAGTCGTTTTCGTCGCCCTTTCACGTTTCCGCCCAGCGCTAATGTTTATAGGAAAAGCACTTATGTGCGCTGCATTCTTTATTGTAAATGATTATCACTGCCGACCGAGCACAGCGTTCCCTACACTTATTATTAAAAATATTTCTTTCAGTAAAATATAATAAGCATTACTTATTTTGTATCGCCAGTGAAAACTGATTGAATACGTTCAATAATATAGTTAATTCAGGATTCGCTATGCAAATTGATGAATGATTCTAAAGTCGGAAAAGATCTTTATCAAGGTAAACAGTTCCTTTTCTAAAACAATCCTTTTAAAGGCGTTTCAGACGTGTATAGGAATCTACGCATACAATGTTTTGCTCTACTCTTGTTCCTGAGAAAGTCATATTTGAGGCATTATTTAACAACTAATTTCGGAGGTGCACTACTGGGATGAAGATCCGTTAAAGATCTGTGAAGTAATCAATACACCATGTACCTTTCAATTGCTTAACCAAGTACTGAGCGAAAAGATAGCAATACATGACAGGACGATGCTCAGCTCAATCGAACCCCTTTAAATATATGATTTACTATATGGTGCATCGCTTATTTCATAAGCGAAACCATGACAAAGTTTTCCCGTAAAATAGCCAGTACCAATTACGCTATAGAATATGATAACCTGTGAAGTGTTTGAAAGATTAATTACGTAAGAATTTATTGAGTGCAGTAGAAATTTCAATAACATTGGCCAGTTATACAGGCCTATGACACACATATTTGCGTTATACGTCATAGGCGTGACATATAAGGCGATGAAAAACATGGTAAGCAACAATGCAGATTAAAGTTGTTATGGTTAATTTAAGCAACGCAAGATATGAAGGTTTGTTACCTTCCAAGCTCAGTTGAAATAAATTACAGCCTATTTATACAATTCACTCTTGAAACTTTTTTATTTTCGGCTATTGAACCGAATTCATGCGCTTGGTGAATGTCAAAGTGTGCTACGTCACGATATCGCGGATAGCTTTTCTTCGGCCAACCTTCAAGATCATATACCGCGAACTATAGCACAAGACTTTATATGACAGTTACTTAATTCAAGAATTTCCTTCTTACAGCTATTTAAATGTATTCCCTGTTTATCTGATATGAAATAACGCTATGGCAAATACTAGACAGGTAAACACCGCCATCTAACTAAATAAAAAGTATTAATAAGAACACAACTCACCCCTCCGGTAGACGCGCTTTTGCTGCCGTCTTTGGGGGCGGCTTTACCCTTGGGCTTGACGAGGTCGGCCTCGGTCTTCGGGCCGAGCAGGGTAAGAACTTGCATGTCCACCTCAGCTTTGACGCTCTTACCATCAGCAAAGCGTAGCGCATTTGAAGCTCTCGCTTCACCCAGGAGTGCGCCAACATTGTATCGGTAACGCTGGTCGATTAATGCGCTTTTGTGGCGCGTGATGATCTCTTCCACAGCCTTCTCGATTTGTTCGGGCGTTACTACGATATCAACACCGCTAACACGTTCAAACTCCTAACAAGGAATAGGTAAGGTTATTGGTAGATGCAGATAAAGCCGGGTTTACATTAAAACACACAAAAATAAATATACCGCCTTTTCTTTAGTTAAGGAAGGTTCTTATATGTAATAACGCAAAGATTTAAGAATACATAGAATTGAATAGATTGATTTGTATTTTGAATTCGAAAGATCTGCATTGTGAACTCATTACGTATATTATATATTAAACACCTGTTACAATATTTCTAAACATCGATATTTGACGAAGAGGTGCACGTCGCAGTGAAAAAACGTTCTACTGAGGTCGTTTTACTCATTCTTGTTCGAACGGAAAGTACGAGCATTACTGAATACTTGCAGTCTTTGTATGTAACTATTTGCGCCGGATACGAATGTCCTGTGCAAATTTTAACACGAGCATATGGTACTTTTTCGTTGTATGAGCCCTACCTTTCGATCGAAGTCGCCCTGCGGATGCGAAAGAAGAAAATCAAGGGCAAATCCAACCTTTACTTCAGAGTCAATTTTCCCATTGGCAATGTACTCGACAAGCAAAGGAAGACGCCCACGAGCCTGAGCCTTAATCTTCGAGCATGCAGTGTAAACAAGATTGCAAACTGTTTTTGGTATAAGTTTGCCTTCAAGAATAGTCGATACCTGTGAGTCGAAAGACGGCTATAAAAAGTAAGTGAAATTTTTTTGGCTTGCAAGGCTATCGCCGGAATAACATATTGTTGAGAGAATAACGGCAAGCACTGCCGTTGGTTTAACATCCTAATATTGTAACCAAACTGGTCTCATTTATCGCAAGTCAAAATTGGTACGTCGAGAATGAATAATGTTCATTCATCTTCATCAACATATTATCCCGTGCCATAGATGGATTAGATTTTGCCAATAAAAATAAAACTACTTCAACCAGATACCATGAAGATATTTATTTACAATAAATAGCAAAATGACAGATTCTGAATACTATATTTTATACGTATATAAGCACCGATGCATTGAGTTTCTAAGTCTTAAACTTAGGTGGCGACTTTAAGGTACTTCACATATGCCCTACGGATAATAATTTGCAAACTAACGCGAATCAAATAGGCAAAAGATATTAAAAAGTTTCGTCAGTACCGCGACATATAAGTAGAAATCAAGACTGCTAACATATCTTAGGCAAAAATCTTTCTGGCAAGTTTTATGCAGACTTACCACCTATCAATCAAAATATATCAGAGTGGGCGGCAAGAATTATAATAAAATATTTCATACATACCAGATACACAGGGAATTATTGTGTAGTATTCGATTTGGTTCTATTTAGGCTCTAGTTCGTTACTGCTACAAAACTATTGCGGTATATTAAACACCACATGACACGTGTTCCCGCAAGTTTCACATCCTTACGCGCATTTGATGCTGTATTTACTTGGGCAACATTACTATTATGTAAACGAACCAGAAATGATACCTGACAGCCCCTAAAATATTATCAAAGATGGTAATTGTACACGTAGCACCACCCCTTTCAGACCGGGACTTATCGGTAGAACTGAATATGGTGAACTAACTCACCCATAGAGCTGATCCGCGTAAAAGGACCCCACTCAGCCCATACCGTATGCGTTATTGGTACTATTCTTATTTTTTTATATGTAGTTATTTAATGCTAAAGAAAATCACTGACACTTGCAGAAAATTATCATATGCATAACTATACTACATGATGTAGATAATGTGAAAGTTTTCGAACCTGGACAGCGCTGTCTATCAGTGCTCCTGTGAGAATCTCATTCTTTAAGGTTTCATGCGCCTTCTGTTCGGTCAGACCGAGATACATTAGCTTGCTCACTTTATCAGTATCTGCCATAGTCTTCGTTTAACAGTACAAGACACGCACGATACACTAAACTATTCGCACCGTAGACTCTGAAACTTTTCTTCACACTAAGACTTCATTCTATCCGGCGCAAAGCTGTACACCGGTACTTTCTACGTGAAGTTCACAGAGTATAACACAGCTTTCTGCTGAGCGCATGCAGTGACCCGGCACGTTCTATGTAAACCTTAGGCGCCCATTGTAAACATTGCAGCAGACGACGTGCACATAACCGCAGCTGCTCGCGTAAGTGTGAACAAAAAACGTATTCAAGTTGCCCCTTCGAGCAGATAAGACAACATGTCATTGAATTTTCTCGCCTTAATTTTACAACCATTAATTCTGCACCTACATGTGTTCCTTCGAATCAGCCCGTTTATCGTATCGCACAAAGATACCGCATACACCGTCTCATATATATCTAAGCATATACAATGCAACATAGACGCCCTGTTATTTTCCCCGGAAACGATTTCTAGATATAATAAAGCACTAAGTCTTTTCATCCGCTATAAACATGCCTTGTATATCTCACCCACATATGAGATTGCCTTTTTCGTGGCTCTCTCGTACAGTTCGTGCATCCTGAGAGACATTTCCTTTGCATACGTACTATTATTTAAACATTTACTATAGCTTTAAATGCTAGACCAACGGCCTTGCTTTCTGGCAGCTTCCGGGTGCTCGATCGATCAGCACCAGCTCTCTAATCCTGATCAGCTGACGGTAGTATCGTCGTTCGGCTGTGAAAGTGTTTTTTGTGTTGTTGGCCGCATTGACGGAAGACGTCACCAATTTTATGTTCTGTTTGTAACCGCCGCCGCCTGGTCTCGTCTGGTGACTTGTTTAGTGTCTAACACCAGCTTTGGCGCTGACGCTGGTCGCCAGTGGTATTTGTCGGCGGTCTATCAGCAGCAGCCGTACAGTGACTGACACTAGTCGTTGTTGTCTGTCTGTGGCGAAGGGTCTTGCAGCAGTCGTCACCACCGTAGGTAAAACAGCAGTACGGAGGCGATAACCTGCTATCCGACATCGTCTAGGGACTGTGCGTGTGTGCCTCCGTCTGTGTGATGAAAGCAAGCTTATTGGTCGTGGCGGTCAGCATTAACTGGAGCTATCGCCGCGTCTGCTTGCCAGCCGCTGTTTCAGCCAGTATAATTTTGGAGACGCAGGCCACGCTATTATTATGTTACGGTGTTGGAACCAAAAGCAGCAGCAAAAGTCAAAAGCCGACTTTCTACAAATGCCAGAGTTGTTACATGAGCACTGAATGGAGCCGGCAGTATTTAGGTTAAATGTTTTGGTTCGCGTGCTATTGAGGAGTGCATAGGAGAGTTTGGAGATCGGCAACCACACGAACACAGCATAGGACAGTAATCATGGTTTGTTTGCTTTAGTCGACACCACATTGCTGATTTTCAATTAATCGAGCTTTTAGGACGTTTGGTCTCAGCAGCAAATAGTTAGTGCTATTGTTGGATTTTGAGCACGACGTCGGCTTTTGTCGACAGGGATGAATTGACAATAATTAAAGCCGAGTGATTAGCAAAGAGTCAAAGAGAAAAAAATAAACGTAAGCTCGTATAGGCAGTTAACAGAAGCACCAACAAAACGTAACCATCGAAAGGATCCAAAGGCTTCAAATTGTCTCATGGCCTCATCGCGTTTTCGCAGTATTGTTTAACCGAAGATTCTACTACAACTCCCTCGAATTCATATTGCTGTTGTTACTCTGACATAACAGTTTCTGCCACGCAGCATTTTCCTACGCTGGTATCCACTACGGGAGATACCAATAAGACAAAACGTCGATAAATAGCTCAAAAGTTCGTGCTTTTGTCAAAGTAATCTTAGTTTGCCTCTAATGCCTGCTTGTGGGTAAGCAGAACTGTGAAGTGGTTGATAGCTTGTGTTTCCTCAGTGGTGTGTAAAAAGCCGGCACGGCGAGAGCGGACGAAACGGAACATGTTCGGAAACTCCTCCAAAATAGAGAACAGTGAGTTAACATCTCCGAAAGCCTGCAACTTGGTCTAAATGAAAAAGGAGGACGATATTCCATATACCGGATCAGCAACACTAACAGGTGTAGTTCACAGCGAAACGACTTGTAGCTGAAATACGAGCGTTCCGTTCTCGTCGTGAGTTGAGCTTCATAAGGCGGTAGTGAGTTCAGAAGTAGTTGTTGAAAGAGCAACAACAAAAGTTGTCAAAATTATGGCATCTAAATTTCAGTATGATGAAAGTGGAAGTACGTTCTTTTATTTTTTGCTCGCCTTTTTGGCAATGGTAATCTTACCCTGCACGTACTATCTATGGCCACGAAAACCAAAAGAAGACGTTGAGGAGGACAAAAAGAAATGTCAATGCCCACCTTGTCAGACGAAGAACGCTCGACTTAAGGAGATTGCCCCATGGACTAAAACAAAAAATAGTATCATTCGCGTCCTAATAATTATTGGATGGATTGCGATGTTCGCATGTATCTACAAGGTAAGATCCTGGTACCTGTTAGTAAAGTATTAGGTATTGTCGAAAGCAGTTAAAAAAGCGCGACAAAACAGGTGAGGGAAAAATATATTAGATGATAGACCGAAGTGAGTGGTCAAAATGATTGTCACACGGCTTTGGTGACTTCAGTAAGATTTCTGAAGAAATAGGCTTCAACCTAATCTAATAATTGCCGAAAGATAATACATGTGCAATACATCGATGTATGGTACAAAACAATTTTATGAAACATCATTCAAGAATGAAACAGCTTCAGCAGGATGAAATTTATATTATATTGTGTATTAATTTAACTAATTTTACATTCGAATTTTACTTAAAGTTGGGAATTAAAATAACACTTGCTAGCTAAAAATAAAAAGCTAAAAGTTTGAATAACTTTACCTATATAATTATTAAGTATAAGTATTTCTTTCGTAAAACGTCCTTATGTTCTAGGATAAAAATGAGCTTCGACTATATTTGTTTTTAATGTCTTGTATAATGCTAGCCTTTCAGAAAGTTGGCTAGATCATTAACAAAAAGCTTATGGCAAAACATTTAATTTAGTCCAGTATTAATTACATGTTAACAACCTATGATTGGACGATGTGAGGCATTATGTACAAACTGCACAGCCTTTTTAACTAATTAATCCTTTGTTATATATATATATATATAATAGAATTATTAATTATTACCTAATTAAATAATTAACTAAGAGGGAATTCAAATGGTTGCATATGCTTAGCTTGACTAATACGAATAAATAAAGAAAATATAAGGTTTTCAGGAAGGAATTATTTTACTAGATTAAGTCTGAAGCATAAAACATCCTAACCAGTAAACAAATTATAGCAGGTCAAGTATTGTCACAACATAGAAAAACGGTCTGGATTTTAAAAAAGTTTCTTGAAAGGTGGCTGATTAGCGAACTGCCTGGTCATAATTGCCAGTTGGAATCCAGTCGATTCGATTGCCTTGATTTCTTGTTAATTCTGACGGAACTTGTTTCAGGAGCAGCCGTTGTTTTTATGAGAAGAGAATTGTATTACCGTAGATATTTGAAATGTCAGAATTCCACAAAAAAACAGAGCAGTACTTACCAAAGTAATGCTTGGGAAAAGTTTAAAACTGGATTTTATAGAAAAAGTGGAGCCAATGCTAGTATTTGGATTGTATCCGTTGTGTTTTGCTTCACAGCTTGGCCTGCGTATTCCTATTTTATGCCTGTCTCTGCAATACTGTCGTAACATGTTAACAGTGTCGCACTAAATTATATGCTAGCAACATCGTTCTTGTCTAGGTATCCTTGCATATGAATTGTATATCTCATATTGTTATGTAACCTGAAATATGCCAATATCTGAGTAACTGCCAGCTTTAATATTATTTCTGCTAATAAGTGAATAATAAAACTTATACTAGCAGGTAATATTTCGGGACAAATATGTCGTCCTTTTGTGTATATGCATTTGATACTTGAATAGATTCAAGAGGGACATATTCGATATTGACCAGAGTCTGTTGGTACAAACCTTTATATCGATATTTAATATCTATCCAAATTATGGTTATATCTAACGGCTTAGAATCTAAAAGAACCGACAGGTGGCATTACTCGAATTTGCACAAGACTACACGTCTAAAAATTTCAATATCTAAATAAAATATAAAATCACAGATTGGAGTTATTCATGTGCGAATTGATTTTTCTTATTATTCTCGGACGGTTTTTAATAGTGTGACTTACTGTCTAGTTTTCTTCTCTAGATTTAAAATCGTGATCTGAGCGGGTGGAGAATACCAATATTTCTGGCACTAAAATGACTGTAGTTCAGGTAAATACGGAGGGGATAGCCAGTCATCCCAAAGAGGATTAAATTTAGTGCGTCCGTGACGCGGTGGATTTTTGAGGCTTACAACCTACAGTTGCGTGTTCCATGCCAGTGCTATTGAACATCTTTAGTGAAGTTCAGTCGGCGTCGAACCGACTGCATTAGTCTGTTCACAGGCGTCGTCGATTGTTAGTCTGAGTTAGCTCAACATTATACAGGGTGATTCAATGCTGAACATTTGTAACGATTATCCGGAGAGTAGCGTTCGTATATGAATCGCAAAACGAGTGTTAACTTGTTGATGATAAAAATGTATGCTCACAGCCATGCGCTTTAACGCATTTACAAATTGATCAGGCATGTTTTCATTTGCATTTGATTCACTATTTACTGTGTACTGATAGCGATCTGTGGCTGAGCGAATTTCATCAGCGTAGATATCAAAGCGCAAAACATATTAATATTGTATGGTTCTACATACGCACATGTAAGAGCATGGTAAAATTTGTTACAATCATGTCCAGAACTCAAGTACCCCACCGAGTGTTTTTTTCTATATCACAGTTCTCTCTATATAACTGTAATAATACTGAAAAAAAAAATTGCTCACTCCATGGTCACAGGTTAACAATTTTACAGTAAAGTGCGTTCTGCGAAATATATTTTAGTACGCATAATGTATAAGTGTAAAGAAACTGACGATTTCAATTTCATCACTATTTCTAGCTGCTCTGTTCAACTATTCTATTGCACTTTTTTCACATGCAAAACTTACCCATTCTAGAGTAGAATGTTAAAATCCTGATTATTTTTTGCTTAATGTCCAACTTTGTAAAACTATCAATTTTTTTTTTTGGATAGATTTTTTTATGGCCAAATTACAGCAACTGACCTCGGTTGTCAAAACCGTTTAACAAATATGCTCTACGCTTTCGATAATATGAAACCTGCTTATTTAATTATATTGAAATTATAACTATAACAGAGCAATCGGACGCCTGCAAGCAGCCATAAGAATATGCCTTATTTGCTCGTCATAAAGTATATAATTAAAATATTATAGGAGTAAGCAATTATTATTGCTATAAGTATAGCTACAACAAAATGAACTACCATAGTGACAGCGATTGAAATTGTTAAAATTGAAAACAGCCACAGAGTTACAGGACAATAAATACTAATAATCATAATTAGCAATATTTTCTAGTACCAACGGCTGATATAACTTAAGGGATGTCGCATTTATTTGTTCTTACGTCGAAAATTGCATGAATACCGTGTGGTTTTGGTTTGAATAGAACCTATATAAAATAGTTAGTTAACGAAGGCATTTTACAAAATGTCTGAATACTCTTGTTTAGCTTTCGAGCCATTGCCGTGTATATAATGTTCAGTGTCGTTTCATTGCTTACTTGATTTCAGGTTAAACACCTTGAGGACACGTGGGTAAAATGGGATCCGTATGAGATTCTCGAGTTGGACCCTGGTGCGACTACCGCGCAAATAAAAAAAGCCTATCGCCAGCTCTCCCTTATCTATCATCCAGACAAACAGGAAACAGGTGATGATGCTAAATTTATGAAGATCGCAAAAGCATATGCTGCTTTGACGGACGAGGAGGCCCGGAAAAACTGGGAAACCTATGGAAACCCAGACGGACCTGGTGCCATGTCATTTGGCATCGCGTTGCCGTCGTGGATTGTCGAAAAGGAGAATTCATTTTGGGTGCTTGGCGCCTACATGTTGGTGTTTATGATCGGTTTACCCACAGCTGTCGGCGTGTGGTGGTACCGCTCCGCGAAGTATGGCGAAGACCTTGAAGTTCTACTTGACACAACGCAGCTGTACTTCTATTTTATAAATCGTACATCGCTGATGACACTGAGACGAGTCGTCATGATCATTGCAGCATCACTCGACTTTAAGTCTGACCACAATCCCGAAATGAAAATGCGGCCTACTGACAACGAAGAAATTCCACAACTCATCAAAAAGATCGAAGATTTTGGCGAGAAGAATCGTGAGCCTCCACTGAACTACGAGTACTCAATTAAGGCAAGAGCATTGTTGTACGCTCACCTGCTGCGACTGCCTTTGAACGCTGGCGCCGCCAAAGACATGAGGTATATCGTCAAAAAGTGCCCTGTTCTCCTTAGCGAATTCGTCTCGTGCACAGCTCAGCTGGTAATGCTAAACCTCAATGGTCACATACCTCGTATGCCTAAGCTAGAGACGTTAGAGAATGCTATCAAGTTATGCCAGCTCGTCGTGCAAGCCTTGTGGGAGAATCGCAATCCGTTGCTACAAATCCCGTACGTGCACGAGGAGCATTTACGATATTTTATAGCAAGGAAAACCCATATCCGAAGTATCGATCAGTTGCGACAGCTGAGCGAAACGAAGCGACGTGAAATACTACGTTTCCTGGACGACACGCAATACCTTGAGGTTCTTAAATGCCTCGAGCGGATGCCATCGATCGAGGTCCGTTACAAGCTCGAAGTTATCGACGATGAGGATCCCGACACGATCACGGCTGACTCATTAGTAACGTTGACGGTTACGATGCGAAGACGTAAATGCGATGAGGTGCTCAACCGCACTGAGGAAGAGATCAAAGAGGAAAGGGATGACGATAAACCAAAACAGATTAATTGGCTCAAGAAGGGACAGAATAAGAAAGCCGGAGGCAAGAAAAAGGCAAAGGTAGGTGTATTTCGTTTAGTATACTCGTATGTTAAATGTGCTCCTTTTGTTTTAATTCGGAGCCACTGCATATAGCTGTGGCAAGAGCTAGCTTACAATATCCAGTATCCTTAGCGAAAACAACCTCGAACTTGATTACTAAGCGTCCTTGATTAAAATACTAACGCTTACTGCATGCAACCATGTTTTAGAGCAAAAAACCGACAAACGTACGAATTGTCAGCAAAGTTACCGAGGAGGGCGACAATGATAGCGAAGAGGAGGAAAGTAAGGAAAACAATGTTCCCCGCGAGAACGGAGTCGAATCAGCGACTGACGCTGGGCGCGAAAGTCGGGCTTCTCATAAGGACAATGAAAGTGGTGACGGAAGTGGCAACGAAGGCACAGAAGTTCGGCAACGGCTAAAGCCGTCTAGCCAGGGCAAGGATAGCGACAGTGACGCCGAGGGTGGTAACGCTCTCAAAGTTGTTGATAAAGATAGAGAATCAGATTATGAAGAAAAGTTGCATTTTGACGACGTCAACGCAAAGAAAAAGAAAAAGAAGAACATGGACAAAATTCCTAAGATCTCGCATTCGGTACATGCCCCATACTTTCCTGTGGATAAACAGGAGTTCTGGTGGGTGTACCTCGTCGACAAAAAGCAACAACAACTAACAACGGTACCGTTCCTTATGACGAATTTGGTCGAAGAAGAGGATGCCATTCTGAAGTTCTCTGCCCCACATCGGCCCGGCACTTATCACTACACCTTGCATGTGAAAAGTGACTCTTACGTTGAGGTGAGTAAAGTTACTGAAGTACACAACACATCGTTCGCTAAAAGCTAAACACTATTTTATTCTGAATCGTCCAGGAGATTTGGCTCGTAAAATTTTGTTAGGCTGGAAAAAGCGAATCAGTGTTCGAGCTTCTCAAATTCAAGAATCATGTCCCATAGATATAATACACAAAGAGCTCTTTTTCACAAAAATGGAAATTTTTACAGAAACTTTATTTGGTGATATAGTGAGCTTACATATTATATAGTTTTTTAAGTTGGACAAAACAGTAGTTAACAAACTACCAAAAAAAGAAATATCAGGCAAAGTCAAGCAACAACGCAAAAAATTGTACAACTGAAACCTACGACCTGTGGCCGAGCTAAAAAAAAAAGCATATGGCTGAAGTTCATTTTCTTAAGGTTTTTACTACAGGTGCATAAGTTTCCTAGGTGCCCATGATGCAGACAGAGCATTATGGGCACATAAGAAATTTCGAAGCATAAAAGCCATTCGAACGGCATCACGCGGCATGTGTGACACATATAGTATAAGTTACGACAGTCATGATTGATTTCCGTCACCTGGAAGCGCGGTCAATTCGTGTGGTGGCAGCATTTAAAAGAAACAGTGCGGCGGGCGAATCGTCTATATCTTGAATTAGCATGGTGTAACTGCGATCGCGACCTTTAGTATTTTATATAAACCCCGTTAATACTGAATATGATTTTAGGTAAAGATAGTGCCTACTAGCACTGCTTTATAAAGTAATACAATAAATGAGTATCCCGAGTTGGTCTCATAAAAATTATGGTTCATTTGAGGCCTACTTAAAGATGGTTATACACAAACCAAAAATCTCTTTTCGAGAACGTAATATAATTAAGCAAAATTTGCGAGAGGAAATGCGATCGTCAACGATGCCTCGGGTTGTCTGGTACTAGGCTATTACTAATGTTTTTTCAATAGTAGCAATCAACTCTTGGAAGGCCACTACTCTTTAAAGAGTTCAGATCGTTTGTTAACATTGTCTTCTGTTGAACGCGGTGCACAATTACATTTTTCTGGGTATAGCGATAAGTGTGTTCTATGTAAACAATTGATTCTTTCTGATTTGTTGGGTCTGCTGTATTGTTACCTTTCAATGTTGATTATTCTCGAATTGGCTACGCTGTCTACAAATGTGGCCAAACAATTACGTTACGAGGTAGAAAAAGACGGGCGTCGTGAAATGAAAACAATGGTTAATCGAACGCGTCGAATTCGAAATAAAGGCGGAACGCACATCTCAAGGTCACAAAGCTGTTTCCGTGGTTGCGATTTTCTAGATTTGTAGGGTGGCTGAACTCTGACAAATGCCGCTCTATTAGAATATCTGAGGCACGACAACATTATTATAGATTGGTAATAATGTTATCAACAAAAGATTATACAAGGACGCAGTAACAACACAGTCTCTATAAGGTCACAAGAGCCTTCTATATTAACCATCCTTTAACACTTTACTATGAACTTGGCTTAGTCATCAGTAAAAAATCAATAGCGACAAAGCTTTTTGCTTTTCTCAGGTGCTTTTTGTTCCCTGACTGTGTTTGGACAGACATTTTTTTGTTTCATGAGAAGGTTATTTTGAGTAAAACTGGCGATCGTGACGCATGCTGCTAGATGAAGATCCCTTGACCTTCAGTGACAGCAGTCACGTCCAGGTTTTACGCTTTTAGTTGAATTGGATGGGACTAATCACGTATTGGTAGTATTCTTTAGCACACAGACAGCCACTATAAAAGAAAGTCGTAGAAGTTGCTCCATCGATTGTTAATAAAGTAATAAGTTGTTATCGGTGCTAAAAGCGTTTTCGAACACAATCGGAACCAAGAAATTGTACACAATGGCTTGAATGTAGAGTATCCAGGATAGTTGCGAATCGAGTGTTTAACGGTGAAATATCAGTTGCAAAGCTTAATAGAAAACGACCAACCAGTATGGATCATCAGTTCATGCCAGCGTAGCAAAACCTAATTCGACTTTGGTAGGAAAAACTATTATGTCAGTTATCAAATTAATTCTTATATATATATATATATAATATTAATGATATATTAAATGCCAGCTATGCCCTTTGCCGTTTGCTGCTTTTACTTATGTTGCCTTGTTTAGGATTTCGACCAGCAGATTGACGTCAAGATCGAGGTAAAGCCAGCAAAACCAGTTGTCGAATCTCACCCACAGTGGGAGGCCCTCGATGAGGAGTCGGAAGTGGAACTCGAGGATTCGGCAGTAGAGGATTCTGATCTCTGCAGTAATGACGAAATTGATTCAGATAACGACGACTAGAGATACCTATTATCGCTACTATTGGAAGACCTAGACTAAAAATAACTAGACCAAGCTGTGTTCTTTGTTGACTTATCTTTGTGACTTATTTTTGAAAAATCATCGACAATGCGAACATACTTATACACACGCATTGTTTCGACTGCCATGTCGTGTCTGAGGCATTGATTCGCGCGTCGGTGGTCTTATGCAGCGGCCACGAAATATTTCTGTATCGCACCATGTAATCATCCCATGTAACCATGTATCAATGACATGTTGGTGTATGTATCAAATATATCGACGATTGCTCGAGGAACATGACAAAAAAGCGTTTCATCCTGTTTCGTTTTCTGGCCGACATATGTTTTCTCCTTCGGGCTCAAAATCTAGGATATGTAATTGTTGCTCTACGGATTTAACCATATTTTATCATGACAGACAGAGCTTGCTGTTAATTGGTTTTTCATCCTCTTGGAGTTCTAGTAAATTTGATATACGGTTACATTAATAGCGTACTGAGCGTAATTCTTACCAAATGTATCCAAAAACGCGCAACATGGGGAAGATATCATTATATTAGGGAACATGCCAACCGGATAAAAGGAATCTTAATACGTCTAGAAATATTTAAAACATTTCGAACAAGGCCCCCAAAAGGACAACACACGATATCCTAAAGCATTTTATATGTTACTCATAAGATGTGCTTGAGATTTTTGACGTGATATAGAACTGCGTTTGAATCAATAGTATCAACATAAAATCGGATTAAAAAACAAGTTATAGTGTACACGGACTTGGCCCTACATTGTCTCAGACAAACGTTATGACTGCTGCAGCCATTATCAAAACAGCCGAGAAAAGACGAGACTGCTATTAGGCGCATACTTTTCTGTCGACATAGGCGGCGATTTTGTCCTTCAACAGAGATGACAAAACAATGAGACGAAGTCTATCTTCTTATGAAGCGAACTACAAATCTCTTAGGAAGTAAAAAGAGCCGATTTACTATTAAGGTGATGATCAATATTATATATATTGATAATTAAAAAAGATTTTGGTATATTTTACTTTCTGAGTATTGCACTTTCCTAGGTAACCTGTCAGCGGATGAAATAGAATGAGGTTACGACGCCTATTTTATTTCCAACTTTTGAGAAGCTATTTGCAGTTGAAGGCAAGTGCTATCTGAATTGAAAATATCAATTGAGGTGTAAATGCTTTTCAGGTATCTGACTCTCATTTATCGGATGTATGTGATCTTTCATTTGGGCCAATTTGAATGTAGAAGCTAATTAAATTTTAGATCTTTTAGGCAAGATCGTTTTCACAACCAACTTTTAAGGTCGGTCCATACTGGTAAGGACTTCAATTTTTTATTTATACGTACGGATAACGTCGGTCAAGATTTTTTAGAAGCCAAAAAAAGCTCTTTGGAAGATTAATCGCAATACAGTATTTTTTGAATGCATTTTTAGCAAGTGTTCGATATTTTTGCTATGCAGATATTTCCTATAGATATATTATTGAAACACTTGGAACAGGTGTAAACTATGAATTTGAAGTGTCAAACTAGTGAAAACAACAGACGACGTTACCGAAGGGGTGATCAGTACCCGTTATAAACCATGATTAGTTTCTTCTTTTAAAATTTACTAGCTTTTTAATAGACATTCAGCATACGTTTACAGGCAAGAAAGCTATCACATGGAGTGTCTCTTCGTTAAGGCAGTCTGTTACTGGTATGGTATCGTTTGCGATACGCAGGACAACATATAAGGTCAATTGAAAGATAAAATTTATAGCATTAGCATTCTGGATTATTCAAAAGAACCTGAAATGGTCATTTACCTCAAATTCAGCTCTACAATCTTTAAATAACTGATACCAATTTCTCTGCAAAGAGCCATATTATTCCATTATTCTATAATAGTATGTTGCGTGGAACAACTCAGACAGCAAAACCACATTTTTATCATACCCATCAGTGGCCTCACCTCAGTAGAGGAAAGCACTGTTTCATAAATAGTGGATTCCCATCGCTATCTGTAACCCCTTAATAAGCTAGTTGCCTGCGACGAGTCAGGATTTTGCAAAAGGTACAATATCTGATTTGAGGTACAGTTGTAGGATAAGATTCATAGCATTAACACCTCGGATTCCGCCGCGAAAAGACGATAATATTATCCACAATAAACACTGCGATTTTGACATAAATACAGTCGTAACACAGTAACACATCCCAAAAAGGAAAAATTAGATAACGTTCTAGTGGTTTCTCTATCTAGAGCCTGAAGCATTGTTTTGTTTAATTAAAAAATGTACTTCCTTAAACTATGACATCCACGATTAACAGTTATAATGAGAACCGGTTGCTCTTTCTTCAAGCTCATTTATTAAATTTGAACAGATTAGATGTACCTACGGACCGTACAGTACCTGCATCGCCATCGGTTATGAAGGCTAAAAGGCGTGGCTTTCTATAGCAGCTAACAGTCGTATGTGTGTCTAGAAACACGCCGGCTCCTAGCTGATCCCATCGTCGATTCAGATTTGACCCTACACACCCTACATCAATCATTATACTGGTTTCCATCTTATTTCGCCTTCTTTTAGTTATTTTTTACGTAAGACTGCTTACTTTATGCAAATGTCTGTATTCAAATGTGTCTACTGTAGTTTCACTATTAGTTAGGCAAGACTGGCTCCGTTGAGCTTTACGTTGGGCCCTAAATATCCAAAAATGATTTATTTTGATTAGTATTTAAATCGGTCCATTTCTACACAAAGAACACATTATCTTCAATTATGCATAAGTTAATATCATCTTTTTCGTTTTGTTTAGCTGTTTACTTTTTACTACGATAGTGAATAACGAGTAAATATTCATATCAGATATGGCTAATGCGGTTCCTTCCTGCCTGCTAGGTTCCTTTACAAACGACTAACCCAATTCAAATACACCTAATCAGTGAACACAAGAGTAAGTTATTTACAAATTTGTGCTAGGTCCGATTACAGTGGTCTGACAATGTGGGTTTATAATTATGGCGAATGTGATAAATTACGTGAAGAAAGTGGTACTAACAAATATAGTACGTGAAATATTATTGTACATTTGTATATTTATTATTAATATTGTATGTAAATTATCGGTATTATTATTATTAGTATTAATATGAACTGCCATCCTAGTGCAAACTCATATGTGGCAAGTTACTGCAAGCGGCAAGAATGTATAAGAACGCACTGACCTTCAAATCAGTCAACAATTCATACCAACACCGAATAGTATTAATTAAAATAATTATCATTGTGAATTACCGAAAAGTTTATCGATGTTACCAACAAGATATATATGTGATTCGGTTTAATTTTCTGTGTGCGCGTTGTCAGTAAAAAGACGATATATATTATGTATCGATTGTCTTTTTATTGACAACGCGCGCACAAAAAATTAAACCGAATCACATACATGTTTGCTCTGGATAAGATGCGTGATACTGCTTCTTACTTGTATCAAGTAACGGCAGTTGTCAAGTGCCACTAGCGAAAGGTAAGCCTTACTCGCACGTTCTTGATTTCTCACTGTCAACAATTCTTACCACATTTTACCGATAATACATTAGTTAACGATCATATTTTTTATCCCTATTATTGTTATAGGCATATAACGGCAGAGCTTTAACTATTGCGAATAGCTGAAGCTTAAGAGATAATTAATAGTGGCTAGAGATTCACTATTTATGGGCTGATTAACTAGGATGCTGTATACAAATGCTACGTGGAATGACATGCTATGGAACCTTTAGGAAAGTGTCGTTAACGACGAATTGCGAGTCCCGCAATCCTTGTTATCAAGCTTTTGCACAACGGTATTGCATCGCCACCGAACCTTTAATACTATAAATAGCTGCCACTGTGCAATACAATACTCAACAACCTCTCCAGGGCAACGCTTTGAAGCTACTGTTGTTACAACAGAATAGTGGGTTCAGCTGTTCCAAAAGCTTTTATCTATAAGGTTCTGTTAACAGAGGGGACCGACTCAAGTGATTGCGGCTCGGACGTCGACGAAGATGAGTTCGATGTTGATGATGTGCAGGCATCTGAAGAGTTCGACTCCTCACAGCTGTCGTAGTCGTCACTGTCGTTTGCTGAAGTCGATGAAGCAGCCTCACTTTCATCATCCGAATCTAAACCGGCCGCCTCTCCTATTTCAATTGCATTTGCTGGAAGCTGAGTTTCAAACGCATTTCGAGCACTTTCAGCCGCTACCTCCAACGCATTTACCATCTGTACGCACGACGGCATAACATTGCTACCAGTAGACAGGCTTTCCATCTGAATAGTAATGATCGTGCAAAAGATGGAAAAGGCGCGAAAAAGTTATAGTTTGTAACCAACTAACATGAAAATTCGGGGCTGAATTAGAAGGCCTAACTAGGCGATACAAAGCTGTATTAAATGAAATGACCACCCGAGGTCAAAGCAATTACCTAAAATACGATGAAGTATAAAAAGATACGTGTTGTATATTACGGAAGTTTCCGACATGTAATTTAGTTACTTTTCAACTTACCTCCTGCTCAAGATCCACCAGTTTAGCTGCTTCTTCTAAGCGGACAAGATCAAGACACAGTTCCTCCTTTGTAACCGTGGTCTGTCTCATCTTATCAGCGATTTCCAGCAATCGCTCATTCTTGCATTGTCTCTGAAGCCAAATCATATAGTCTTTGATGTAGAGTTCATTGAGAATATACCTAGCATCCGCATCGCGTTTCAATGCATTATGGATATCGAGGAGACACTTAAGCAGCTGTTTTCGTCCTGTGCGAAAGATATCAGCAACATCCACCCAACATTGCAAAGCCAGATCGAAATGACGATATAGAGGGTAGATTAGAGCTCGCCGAACACAGGAGTTCATCACAGACTTCATCGAAGTAAACTCCTCAAAATATGAGAGCGTCGATGAAAGCTTTGCCATCGTCCAACCTATCATACATTTATATGAAACAAACAACGAAGATATTTAAAGACCTAAATCTTTCTCTCATCCATTATTCAATTTGCTTATTTTTAATATACCACATAAACTACAAATTCATTCGCTTTTTGTCAGTGTTGACCCACCCAGTAGTGAAGAGCAATAGAAAGACCAAATCGAAATTGTTGTGACAATATGCGGTCTTCGAAGGTACAGAGTCAGAAATCCTGATTACGGATTCAAGGCAAATCCAGAGAGAAAAGAAGAATTTAAAAGATTGCAGCAGACACTCTGAGCGTCAATTAGAAATGTAGTATTATAAAAATGATAATAAAAATGTGCACCTGATTCGGAGTGTAATTCGCCCTCACTGACACGGTTATGATATGCCCATGCAAAAATTAAGTCTACAAGACCAAGAATGCATCTCAGCTTGTCTCCTTTTGTCATAAGATAACTTCGGGCAGATAATCGCGTCAGCAATTCTCGCTCATTCGCATCAAACTCGAAGTCCTGTAATAAAGGAAATGTGTATATAAATAATTTCGTATGTCGAAGGTAAAATTTAGAAAATTACCAACGATACCTGGATAAAAGACGAGTATGCCATTCATACAGGCTTATACCTCGTAGAACAACAGTCAAAATAGCAGTCGAACGTTTTATTTAAGAGAACGCTATCTTTTGTGCATGAAATCATCATCGTTATAAAATATATAATAAGATTCTTCTAACCCAATAGACTACAACAAAACTATTACTGCTGAAAGCGTATGCCCTAATGAATGTAACGATGGATGATTTTCAAAAATGTTCAAACCTTTGTAAAATCGAGCTGCATCGTGCGGACTTCCTCGATTTCTCCTAGTTCATCGAAAAAGTCATGGAGATAATGGTCATCGTCAAAATCGTTTTTCTCCCTTTCTAATCTTTCCAGGCGTGCCTCCTCTACTGATTTGTGTTCCGGATTTCTGAATTAGACACCAACAAATAATTCGCTGATTCTAATATCATGACTATTAGTTGCCGTTGAAGCAATATATGTCAGATAAAGTGAAACATTATTCCCCCTAGTTCCGCCGTCAGATAGAAAAGCATTACAGTACATTATTTTCTAGAAAATTCGTAACATACCGGATATCGCATACGTTCGGCAGATCCTCCTGCATTCGGCCAATGACACCAGTTTTGCTACGATTGAACCCATATGCCCGGCTATTCAGACTTGCTGCTCCTTCATCAAATGGAACCTGCTCCACTTGCCAGATATCTCCATCTTTGTCGTCAAGTACCTCATTTGGAGCTACGAGTTTTAATCCGAGTAAATGAATAACAACACCAAAGTGATACAGTTAAAACAGCCAAAATGAGAGATAGGAAAAAAGTATATTTCCACTAGCATTCTTTTTAATATACACGTTGTATGAAATCATTGTTATAATGAATAACAATAACAATTAGTTTAATATTTGACGGCTCTTCTTACTGCTTTAATAAGACTATGTTGTTTAGTTTTCTTTGACATATGACCGAATACCAGTTGAAATGCTATTCGATAGAAAACTTAAACAGACTGACACACGTCTCAAAGTTCAGTAGATACAGCAGCCCGCAAATACTCAATAATACGTTCGTTGTAAATGTCGCATTTGTGTCCACAAGAATCTACTTCTTGGATAGCTCACTATATCGTTTATGAGACGGTTTGTAATTGGCTAAAGCGTTAAACACTGCCCGTGGTAGTACTAAGTACGTAAACGCTAGCAAGCTTACGGTACCGTTTTCGATATTTTCAATGAAAGGTTGTTGTGAAGGCTTGACCTTAGGAGCCAACAACTTTGTGAGCAGGTCGAGATCCTTGAAATGCTCCCCTGGAATTTCTTTTGGGAGCACGAGCTCAAACGTTCCTGTGTCCGCGTCGTACTTAGCTGTCGCATTACCGTTTTCGACAACGTTTCCCGGCAGGTTTAATCTGTGGTGAAAAGAAATATAATACATATCTCAACAAATTAGTATTGCTGTAATTTATGCCGTTTCTTATATTCAGAATGCCTTCACTTATAATTCCTGGAAAGCTAATCCGGTCGATCTGCGCTGAAGTATGCATTATCGGTATCATCCGAAGTTTATCGATAGTAACAGACTACTTTATCCTCTGCAACGGAACCCCTGTATACGTTGTGTTTCTTACCGGTGTGCTCTTACCGGAGAAAGTATGGGTCCGAATAGAATTTTACCTCATCGTCGATCACAGTGATATCGCACTTCTTTATCTGTAATTATATATATACATATCAGTAGATCATCTTAAAATAGATAGCTCAAGAAGCTCAAAGCCAGCTTCTTTTTTAACCACAATCACTGTCAATCACAAATGATAGACCACTCAAGCAAGCTCAGTCGAATTACAGTTAAATTCAGCAGTGATTACAATTTGACTTGCAAACAGACCAATTATTTGTTCATATCATTTAATATTTTCTTCTAATTTCTCTTCTGACCATTCCTAGCAGATATTTTTAATGAACTATCCTTGGTACCATTATACCCAGTACTCACGTTCGTATACGGTGCTTTTATAGTCAGGAACACTGTGTCGCTATCCTGTTTTAGTTCGAACACCGGAGTCAACATGTTCCTTTTATTTTGTATATAACAGTAAATCGTGTTTTTTCAGTGCGTATTGAACCCACACTATCGTCGCTATTCGTAGGCTCTCATTCAAGGCTCTGTTTGCTTTTGGTCAGCTGCAACTGTAGCAGCCGTAGAGCCACAACAGTGATATATGGGGGTCGCCATCTTTGTTTTTTGTCAGCATAGACACAGACACACTCGTTACACTTGCTTCTTGTCATGTCGTCCTCGAGTTGAACTAGACCAATGCTGCTGTCACCAAAAGGTTCAAATTTTGCCGCCAGATATGCGCCATGGAATGCTTTAGCAGCTGCGCGAACGGCTTCTATGGTGAACGGCGAGTAATGGTAGTGCTGCTGCCAAGGGCTGTGGTGGTCGTCGAGCTGGTCGTTAGTGGATAAGTCGGCCATCTTGTATTGCTCAGGAAGAGCGCTGCTGCTACTGTGCGATCTAGTGGGAAGTGCCTCAGCAGAATTAAATGTGGTAAAGAAAGTGATATAAGTGTTGACTGGTACTGATGGCGATGTCTTTTCCTGTTACCTGTAGTCGCAGCTTGATTGGTTGTTAGTTGGATTTTGTGTGCGTGCTAGTGAATTGCGTGGTTGCCGTTGCCGGTAGCGACGTTGGCTGTGACAGTGGTGGGTCGTGGTGATATCGGTGACCTCACTGGTTAGCTCGTGATGAACTGAGACGTGCTGTCATATAGTTCCTAGCAGGTACGCGTCTCTGTCAATTGTCGGCGGCTCGACATTGGTTTCTCTAGCTCACTTGCTCGCCCTCGAGTCGTCGCTACACTTTTCCGTCCAGGTGAGTACTTAACTGCTGTGCTACGTCAGACCTGCTGACTGACCTCCCCACATTAGCAGCGGTCTGCTAAACCATTCAGTCGATGGCTATCGCTGATTTTGGTGTGTTTCCGCGACGAAATCGAGACGGAATAGCTAGGTTAAATTTATATCAAGTCGTCTCTGTGCGTGTGAGTGTCGTTGTGCATCCCATCTGTAAGAGCAAGTAAAAATTGACAACTTCGTTCGTATTTGCGTGCTGAAACATTGGCGATGTTTTGTACAGTGCGTTCCGACGTACTCTTTTTTTCGATAAACGTGATGTTTCGTTCGTAATTTTGCGTCGCCGTCATTACACCGTCACTATGCCGCTGATGCAATACTGTGTGTTATCCCTACGTTAAACATTATCTTTTTCTCTATAGAGCAGCGACTCTTTAAGTGTAGCTAATTGTCTGTAACGATTTTCCATATGCGGTATGCTGCTGGGTGGATTATTTGTCGTACTCTGGCCACATGGACTTACTGTGATGTCGAATCGTTATCTAGATAGTATACAGGCAGATAATATCGATTAGTTTGCTGTATATCGTCATCAGCGGCATTACCGTCTTCCCTATCATCACCGTGCCGTTGCTACGCTTATTACCACAGTGTCGTATTCCACTCATGTCAATGGAGAGGAATCGCAGTATTCCTTAATGTGTTTGCTTTTCTGTCCGTGTGTCAGTGTGAGTATACTTTTGTGCGTGTGTTTAGCTATCGATGAGTCAGCCAGCCAGCCACAATCATCAACTTCTTTGTGCTCTGCAATAAGCTACGCGTCGACTGCATATTCTAGTCGGTGGTTTTATCAAGGCCCTAAGATAAAGGCGACGGCGAAGGGTACGACAGCGCAAGTAACCACCGGTGATGACGGCTATCGTTGTTGGTATCATTGAGCATTACCAGTGGTATTTATTAAGGCAGCAGTTGAGTGCGTGTCTGGTAGTCTGCTTCGGTTCCAGCCCTAGAGCAATGTTATTTCTATGAATATTTAGTAGTTGTGATTATGATCGATCGTGTGCTAATGTAAAATCAGTTGCTGTTTCTCGCTATTTCTTGTTCAGCTAAGCTCATGTCAGTAGTCCAACGCAAGGCAGAGAATGTTATGGCTAACTAAAGTGCCAGCGGTAGCCCGTAAGGTAAGCTCAGGGTTGGTTGAATTGGTCTGTTTCAAAAAACATGCTATTGTTCCTTTACGTTGTTGTTCGTTGGTCTCATCGATGATCTCATAATCTCACCCGACACCGAACCGACCCTACTTTATTGGATTCCTATTCGAACAAATTCTCAGAATCTCCACCGCGCCTTCGAGTAGTGCCAGTCGTCAGATATCTAGGCACCTGGAATCGACTTGATGTAAAGGTGGATCACAGCGTCAAAATTCGCTTTTCTATGAAAGCATTATGGTCACTTTAGTGCCATTCCTGCCAATTTCTTTTGACTACACAACTTTTGTTGATAGCATACTGTCCAAACTGCTGAACAGCATCAACAGTTCATTGTCAGTCACAGACGAAAATGGTGGTGCGTCTGCTTACTTGGCGACAAGCACTTCGGTTTATTCGATTCGCTCCTCTGTTATTGACTTGTTGTTGGTGTTTCTCTCATCGCTCCGCTTTTCCCCGGGCTCTCTCGCCTACCGCTTCGTTGGAGTCTTAAAAGTTTTACGTCTTCCTTAATACAATTTGCAACGATTACCGCAATGGTGTAACGATTACCTTTAGTGTAACGTACAGAAAGGTTGACAGTACAACTGCTTCTCTATTTTTGTAGTAATGAACGGCAGAGACGGCATACAAAAACAACTGCGGAACAGGTGAACTGGGTATTAGTAAATACAGAAGCGTCGTTATAAAGAAGGCTTTAACTGGTTAGCTTGTGTGCGCTAGCGACCGACAGACAAGCTGGCCAACAATCAGCTAAACTAGGTGAGGTGGGAGTGTTTGTCCGCCAAATGCACAGATTCGAGTCGGTCTTACGAACACTGTATGAACAGATTGCTGGAGGGAATAGCATTTGCTGCTGAGCTGAACGGGCAACTGGGAAGGATCGCAAATATTACCGTGCACCAAACGAGCTGTCTCACATCTCCTAGTCAACGATTCGTTGGATCGACAAAGAAGTTCCCTTTAGCTACAAACATAGTATTACAGACTTATAAACACATTGGACTCAGTGTTAAACATAGCCTGTCGTAAGTAGATATGTATGTACGTACTGAGGCACGAAAGGTTCGCGCCATGTTATAAGGCAATGTATAAACGCGTGCCCTTCCTTCAAAATTGAATGTAATTTCGCTTCAGAATGTGGTTCTGTCTTTGCAGTCTGAGTGCCAGGCAAAGCCTGCAGCTCTTTTACTTACTAAGTGCTTATTACGCCTAATGGCAAAATCCGTATTATTCTATCTTGTCATTATTATTACTCCAAATAATAAACAAGTATGTGTATCCAACGCTACCATTGTACTCGTGGGCATCAATTAGGTCAAGTGGCTGTTGCTTTCTTAGCCGCTGCGTCTATTTGAATCCTTTCTATCCTTCTTGTTACGAGGGTTTATGTAATATTTATTCGCAGTCAGAAAATGTGAAGCTGCGCTAAAGGATTCGAAACGTGACTTGTATTTAACTGTCGGCCCTTCACTGTTTAAGTTTGGCGTGTATCTGGACTTCGTTTGATCCCTTTTAGTTCTTCTATATACAATAGGGGGGTTTTTCTGCGATATCCTGATAGATAGTATCGATTAATAGCTTGGTAATTGCTTTCCGATTTCGGAAACGTATAGTGAACGCCATAGATGATGCTGTGTGACTTTAGGCGGAGTGCAACAGTCACTGGCATTATGGCTGTTTCTGTTGCCATTCACTAAAGTTATGTGTGAGCTCGCGACACGCAAGTGTCTTAACGCGGGAAAAAGAAAAGGGCATAGGGCAAAAGACGCTATCGCACGATATCGACAGTGAAAGAATGGCAGACGACGACTTCACTAGCTACAAAAAGGCAGTCTTTATCAAAAGCGATTCCATCGTTAGTGTGTAAGGGAACACAATAGAATGATGTTACAGAAATCGAGCCGGTGCGTACATATAAATATAGACAGCGATTATAGATTTCCCTCTTCTTTCACAACTTCTTTTTTTACTAATAAATAATAGCAGTGATAATAACAGTAGTAATAGCACCAACCCAGCACTATTTGCCTACACCCATTTTAGACGGCTGGCCACTTCCAACACTATATGAAAAACGTACACACCCAATTTTGAACCTAGACCTCCTCACCAATCCCTAAAATTTAAAAGCAACCGCGTTACCATTGAGCCCTTGTAGAAACGCTTTATTTCGTATTTGTATTCGCTGCGGCGGGGACAATGACACGATAGCCGAAAACTCAATTGTTTCGAATATAACAGTTTCATATGATATAAGCGAAAGAGTTGGCGGTTGCATTCTCAAGAAAGACTGCATTTCCTTGCCACCGTAAAGGTTCATGCGTAGATCATATAATCGCTGCTATTCAGATTGGTTTTCTGATGAACAGGAATGAATTGGGAGATTTTTCGTGTGTCTGAGGAAAGGAAACAAATACGGAGTGGTTCATTAGTAGAGTCAGCACTAGTAGTCAAATGATACTTGTCTAGTTATAGTTATTAGTGCTACGAATCATAGCGTGAGTAGCGTTTACTATGTAAATAGTCATTAGATGGCAAGAAGTTTTTTCCTGTACAATTCCATGCACCTGTGTGGAAGCTCTTAAGATCACAGCGAGCAGCACAGGATAATCAATATATTTCTTACCGTGGTCGACAGAAAGACCTGTGCAGTTAGCTCTGGACCTATTACAAGCCGTCCCATAGATGTTTTTCATAAATATTATCGTTTCTATTTGAGTTAGTTGCTTATTTCTGTTTGCATAGATTTTTTATATGGATGATGTTTTTAGTGAACACGTATGTGCGATGACTATTATAATACATTTCATTTTCAACCCTTACGATTACAGTGTCTTGATGAAGTTCTGATTTGATCCTATCCTCTTCAAGTCCATTTTTCCATCAGCTTGGCCTAAAAATTCTGTGGCTTGGCGTTGTTGTTTTAGCTTTGTTAATGTTGACGACATTGGCAAGAGAATTTGATACTAAAAAGGATCGCACAGCACAGCAATGCTTCTGCTTTTTTTCCAAAGCAACAGCAGGTATGGTAAACAACTAAAGAAATACGTACTGAGGTATGCGCTGGTTTGTGTGTAACTTCTGTCTCTTTGTGACGCATTTTGATTGTAAAAGTATTGAATCTACTAAGTCTTTAGCAGCTACAGAGATACGTAGTATTTTAAAGGCTACAGCTCCCACAGTACCATTGGTCGTTCTGTAAATACATACTTAGATAGTGATGTTTATTTTTAACAAAACAAATAGGTCAAATTACGGTGTTTATTGGCGATACTAACGTCTGTTGCGGCTGAAGAACTGGCCTGTCAATTATTGTACTTATTTGCGCGTTCTCTTTAGTCCTAAATCCATCCGACATCGTTATCGTTTTCAAGAACCAAAACCGTAACGCTGAAATATATTCATATGCTTCTACAGGAGACGATTATGACTGCCTGACTAATAAGCGTAGCTTGAAATCCTAAATATTGTTACAGACGAAAAAGGTGAAGCGAGTGCGTTTTTGCTGTAGTCATAATGGAAGGGCAAGCCATTACTAGCCCATACGATTGCTTACAAATATCTGAAGGTAGGCTAGCTTATAATGATTACATGTATCGCAGTTTAGTAACATTTCGCTGGTCTTTAAGCTAGGAAGTGTTTCCTTTCAAAAAAAATATGCAGTAGAAGGCCAGAGCAAGCTAATCTGGTATGTTCCCATTTGTGGCCAACAACCCAGATCAATCTTTAGAAGTCTCAAATGTCATCATAAAGGTAGTCATTTGCTATCAATCAGCAATGGTCAAAACGACGACGCGAAGCTGCCGTTTGTTTTAATATAACGAATGTAGCTATTGTACCTAAGCGATGTAGAAATCTGGCGCCGACCTCGGTCCCATGTACCTTTACTCGTTTTTGGCCTGCTACATGCGTGTTGTTGTTTGTCCTGTGATTATTTCTTCATTAGTAAGTTGTGCCATTCAATACTTAAGCTGCCCAACACGAACCAGTTAGGAAGATTTCAAGCGATTGTGTGAAATATGTGAAGAGCATATATCCATCGACACTGAAAGAATACGTGTCAGTTTCGTTGTGTCTCCAAAGCGTTAGTCGAGCAGAACCTATATAGATTTTTCGTCTGATAAATCGTTTAGCGTGCAGCTGTGTGGCTTTTTATGACAATGTTACGTGGGAGTACTTATCGTGTGTAATGTTTTAGGGCTGTACATAATTTCTGATATAGTTTTTGCCTAACGTCAATCGTGTCAACAAATTAAGTAGCTCGTTGTGCATGTCATGTTCTCTCAACCATAGCGACAGAAGCTGAATTTCTGCGAATGAAAGAGCAGAAGCTCTTTTTTCTTGTGCAGTGTAACTGACATTCACTAGAAGTTGGTTTTAAAAAAAGCTGTTGAGATATCCAGCAATTGATAGAACGAGAAAACCGAATGGAGAAATGTGGCTGGCCTCTTGGCTGACCACGCGCACACACACGCACACAGACATACACTCACGTTCACATGTACGCACTCACACGTTCAGATACACACTCACATGTACACACACACATACAGACACATATCTACATACATATTCACACGCATATTCTACACACATATTCACACACACACACATACACAGAAACACACGAACACAGAAACACATAGACACACGCACGTAGGCACGCACACATGCACATAGGCACGTTCACACACAGACGCAGAGACATACACACACTCACACACACATACTAGCTACGTGAAGTCTGATTTGCTTGTTATTTTTTTTTCTTTTTTTTACACCAGCAGTGGCATATCGTTTATACGGGCCGCAGTACCAGCGCCAGTGCACGAATACTGGTACACGACAGTTTGCGCATTTAGGCTCTGTTTGCTACATCAGGTGTGATTGTGATGACAGCTTCAAGTGGTCAAGATTCACAGCCTAAAAAAACGCGTCTGCGTTCGTGATCTCGACTCGTTAGTCTATCTCTTGTGCCTAACGTTTATCAAAAATCGCAATGCGTTAATTCGCGGTGGTAACAGTAACTTGTACTCTTATATATCTATGTATTGACAAACGCATGTACTAAAATGAGTAAAAATCACGAAGTTTCCGTAATCACTTAATATCATATGAGCTAACTGCGTGATTGTACCGTTGAAACCGTCACCAACGTTCCTGCCATGGTACAGTTCAATGACAAGGCAGCCACGCCGCGCTTACCGCAAACAGTGTTGTCCTATCAAATCGCTAGGCTTTGCAGCTAGCCAAACGTATGTTTGGCAATATGGCGATGCTCATACAGACGCCTTGAACCTTGTTAAATCTTAGCTGTCATTCTTTGTGGTATATTCACATAAAAGCACACCGTATCAGATATGCCTGCTGTTAGCTTGTAAGAAGCTCTTGCTTACGTGCGTGTCATTTAAAAACCCTATCAAACGTGTTGGCGTCTCATGGCTAGTCATGTGTTAGAATTACACCATATAGAAAAGTCAAAACATTTATCAGAACTGGTTACCGAGCATTGATTGTTTGTTGTTACAGTGCTTAGTCATCACTCAAAAAGCCGTTCAGTCACTAAAACTTCTGCGCGTTCGTCATTCTCTTATTTTTACCATCGCTCTGCTAATATGAGATCAACTATAGCTAAGCAGTATTAATACTTTATGTATGTATACATACGTACGTTGACTTTCTCGAAGCAGCGATTTGTTGGATGTGCCGAATAATATCTCGTATGTTTGTTGCAACTAAAGCGTTCTGCTACAGCGTCGACGACGGCAGTAACCTAGTGCAGTTGAGGGCGACACGCTGGGTCGACTCCGTCTGGTTAAATCGTCTTCCTACAGAGAAGAGAGAGACAGGCAGAAAAACCTACAGATACTTTTGCCTGTGATTTCTTCCTCCATTTATACTTGGTTTATCGGTCTGTCCTTTGTTCGATTCAACTCGCCATCGGCCGACCACTGTCACTTACGACTTATAGCATCACGTTACCTCGTGTTGAATATATCCGCTCATATTTAGCAGAATTGTACGACAGTATTTACGTAGCCGGCAATATAATATTCCTAATATTTGGCGATATTCACTCAGCTTACCGTCTGGGATCTTCTTCTGGCCTTCGAAAAACAGGAGCAAGTAGGTTAATAGGGACATGCGATTCCACGACTGTCACAGGGCTATTGAATCCTGTCTAGGCTATGTGGTACATCAGAGTCAAACCTCACATGTGTGGCGTAAAACTTGTTTAAGAGACACTAAACTTGAAGCAAGTAGACCGCCGCTATTCAACATACCAAGGCTAAACTACATAAGCTTTAGAGAAACGCTTTACTTAAGCTGTTTGTACCAAGCTTTCGTAAATAGAAGCACTTCCGCAATTTTGTAAGAGCTCTATAAAAGCTGCCATAGCATTCCGTAAATGTCGCTGAATTTAAACAGATTTTGAGGATGTTTTTTAATATAAAGGCTCGTTTCAGATATGTCACGTGTCGATGGTTACACAGTCAAGAAAAACATTGATTGCTCGTCTAAACGGTGCAAGTTTTATTGAGTACCTTCTATTACGTTGGACACTAAAACACAAAGCTTGTATTACTAATGACTACTCAAGCTTTAAATGTACCTTTTTATAGTTTGTATAATTGAACTATCTAGGATGGGCATTTGGAGAGAATATCTTACTTTACAGGAATCGGATCGAGCAAATGATAGGTTACTCGTAATATCATATTTTGAGAATATACCTAATGTTTTCCTTTACGTGTAGGCACATAAAGACTCGCACATTGCTGCACAGTCATTTATCTCCGAAAATACCTTAAGCTAAGCTTTTTTTAAAAGTAGCAGGAGAATAGATAATTTAACTTCAGTAATTTGTAAGATGCGTCATATTGTATTCAGTGTCCCTGTGCAAACATGAAGCTTTGTTAAGGTAAAAAAAAATTATGACTCAGTTTGCTTCCCGCATTAGTATTTCGTGATGTATTACCTTATGAAATAGGACACAATAAATGCGACGCAAATTAACTACGGTTATTAATACTGCGGTTGGCTAGCGATTCGTGCGATGTGTATATTGCCGTAAGTGAGATCAGCATCATGCTTTGATGCAAAACCAAGGCCCCTCGCTTAAGCCATCGATACGACATATAAATAGTTATGGGTAAAAGTTTATCACGGCTTGGTTTCTACGCCCACAAGAGTGTCTGGAGCAGTTGCGTTGGAAGCGTTTGATGAATGTTACTTGTAAAACTGAACGGCGTTGAGTACGCTAGCGCGACAGCTGTTGGTGTGTAGACCTTTTTAGGGCTATGCGATTTGAAGTAGGCCCTGAACCGATTGTTGCATTACACGTTACTGCATGTAAAATTAAGGCCAGCTCAACTAATTATTGTAATTGTAAGATAACAACTACGTAAATCAAATCGCGTGTAACTTCTGTATGGTTTTTATGCATAATTTATAAAGGATAACGTTTGGAAGAATTAACGACATCCATTATTATTTCAGTTTTACTGGGTAATCATCGTTTAAGATATACATTCGTTTATATTTGCTTATTTAATGTAAGAACCCTATTACCAGTAGTACTACGTTAAGCAGATGAGGCCAACGGACGTTTGTTTACATTCTGTTAAAGAGTAACAATTGCTATACGGCCATAGAATTTCCAGCTAACGTTGCACTTTAAGCCCATAACGAGTCCGATTCACTTTTCGTCATCGTCTCGCGAAGTACAGCAAGATGTATCTTAGATATCTCATCGATTTCAAGCGAATCTTTTCGATAAGAAGCTCCCCTTCTTAAGAGGATTAAGATTAATTAAAATTATTACTAATTGACTGTGACTATGTACTGTAAGATTGTATCATAGTTTTGAGAATTCTACGGAGCGATTCATCTATCAAAAAAAGAGAGGACAAAACCATTAGAAAACATTCATGCAGTGTCATTAGACGCTCGTAACACATCAATTGAAATGGACCGATAAAAACTTATTTTTAGCTCAGATATTAATATTGGCAACATACTGTCAATAAACAATAGCACGAGACGTTAGCCCGAACTGATCAGTGATTTTGTTACTTTTTGTGTCGGCCCCAATTTCAGTAAGTTAGATTCCAGTCAGCTCCAGGACCAAAAGCAAAAATGTCGTCCCGAAAGAAGGTGCTTCTTAAAGTTATCATCCTCGGTGACTCTGGGTAAGCTTCATTGATGCACGATTAATCGTGCGCTGATAGAACCATTCATCTATCATAGTCTTATGTGTTCTTTTTGTACATCTACGGGCTATTAGGGTATTTAAGTGGCGACTTAACGAAAATTGCTTTTGTAGACCTTGCGCTTACTAATTCTTCGCTTTTTCCATTCTCTTGCTTCATATTTGTATTGTCGTTGCTTCAGTGTCGGCAAGACGTCTCTTATGAACCAGTACGTGAACAAGAAATTCTCGTCACAATATAAAGCTACCATCGGAGCAGATTTCCTAACAAAGGAAGTTATGGTCGACAACAAACTTGTCACCATGCAGGTAAGCGGAATAGATTGACAATATAAGCTAGTAATCACAATTTCGTCTTTGAAATGTAATACTCACATTTTATTTTTTTCGCTCTTTTCGCTCAGGTATTCTTAAATTCATATCGTATGTAGGTTAAATCTAATCGAATTAAAGGTGACGTACTTTGTTGTTTGTTGTTTTCGAATATAGTCTTTCTTATTGTTTGAAATGTCAATATAATAGAGGTACATAATTATCCTTTCCTCTTGTGTGTAAATACGGTAACATTTCAGCCATATAGTAAACTATACATTTGAAAATATACAACCGTATATTTTCTTTCTGAAAATCGTTTGTTTATGGTTTGTATATGGTGTTATTTGTATACGTATTCGATTTGTTTGTCAGATTTGGGATACGGCAGGACAGGAACGATTCCAGTCTCTCGGAGTGGCATTTTATCGAGGTGCAGATTGCTGCGTGCTCGTCTATGATGTGACATCTCCAACGACCTTCAAAAGTCTTGAAAGCTGGCGCGATGAGTTCCTTATTCAAGCTTCACCCAGAGACCCCGAGAATTTCCCCTTCGTCGTCATTGGAAACAAGATCGACCTTGAGAACCGGTTAGTTGTATGACCAAGAGTTCGAAGAAGCACTTCAAAATTAGCACGTGCAGAGTGGAAACTGAATTGTTGATTCTACTAGTCAAATACTTTACTCCTTTATCAAATTTTTTTAGTAATCATCTTCGAAACAATGATCATTTCGTTAAAAAGCCACCAACTACGTTTGTGTAGTTGACGGATTTTCATATGTGTGCTTCGTATAATCAACGGTAGCATGTGTATCATTGTTGCTAATTGTGATTTTTCTATAGGTCTATCATGCAGAAGCGCGCACAGTCGTGGTGTCAATCAAAGAATAGCATTCCCTATTTTGAAACCTCGGCCAAGGAAGCACTTCATGTCGACGAAGCGTTCGCAACGGTGGCACGGAATGCCCTCGCTCAGGAAACCGAGGTCGAACTGTACAATGAATTCCCTGATCAAATTAAACTGTCGCCCGGGCTGTCTGGCGGAGTGCGCCAGGACAACTGTGGATGCTAGAGTCATGACCATATTATCATTATGGGCGATGGCCACATTTGTAATGCAGGATAGCTAGGCAAGCGAACGTGGTGAAGGAAAGACACACACAGAAAAAATTATCTTTAGAGGCAGCAGCAATTCGTTTAACGAGTAATGCATGGCTGATAATTGCGGACAATACGATCGCTTGAGGGGAGTATCGGCCGGTTTGTCGAAAATAAATTAGTGCGGCGCGATTAAGGCAACTTTTCCTTGTTGCGCCCAAAATCTCGACCCAAGTGAAGCACTCGTGTCATCGCTTTGTATAGCTGCTGTTCTAGAGCATCCTTGCTTCTTTGGCACATGAAACGCACGGAGAAATATAAAATGTTATCAAAGCCATCGAACCTCAAGGCGAGAGCCTGGAAAAACGCTATAACTTTATGGTAGGGAAGTTTATGGGGAAGAAAGCGCCGCTACGTCGTTTGCCGAACCAAAACAGCCCTATAGAAAGAGATGGATGCTATCCATGGTAACTGAACGCATAGACATTTGATCATATGATACGATGATTGATAAGTTTGTTGGTAACTACTGCGGCGAATAGATACAGAAAAGACACATAGTAATAAGAACAGAAAAATATATTTCGACACACACACACAGACACATATTAGGTACATTTGAACAAAAACAATACAGCAAATCGATAGTTGCTATTCACAGTTGTAAACGTAAAAGATTAGTTAACGAGATGTTTTTGGGTGTAACACACACGTCTGTTTAGAAAATGACTTCAGTTTTCACTGGAGTTTTGCTAAGGCCTGATTGGTCCCTGTTGTGGTGTTTGTCCATAAAAGCTGCTCCCTATCTCCTCATTATTGGTGGTAAAATCTAAACAAGTAAGAGGAAAACGGAAGGCTGCAAAAAAACTGTATAGTGCGCAAATAAATCTACTATCTAATAATGTAAAGGTATGAGTAGCCAAAACAACAGACGTAGTGTCGTACAAGGACGGTGAGCAAACTAGGTCGTCGCAGGACTAATATTATATAGACGGATAATAACGATTGAAAACAAAAGGCGAAGATGATGAAAATATAATAATATATATATATATATATATATATATATATATATATATATATATGTAACGTAATTACAATTATGATTTCTTAAGACGGGTGGGTCGATGCGGAAGGGCCGCAAGAGATTATATCGTGGGTTATCTCAGATATATATATGTGAAACAAGTCAGGGCTCGCAGGTGTGTGTATATACAGATATTACGCTGACTGAAGATTACGGTGGTCAAGATATAGGCGCCGGTCATGAAAGTGATAATGATGGCGCTGCTTACGATAGTGAAAATTAATAGCAGACGAGAAGAGCACACAGAAGCAGACGAGAATACGAGCAGAAAGATATATCCTAGATGGACTTCAGACATGGGTTCAATAAAAGTAGGTGACATCAATTAACTGGCCCCAGGAAACTTTTGGTCCATTTTAAAAGACAGACAAGTAACAACATAAACATCGTTGAAAAATGCCACCTAGCACACATGAATATTAATGCGAAATGCAGCGAGAAAACTACGACAGCTGAACGGAAAACTAAAAGTTATGACTGAAGCTAAACGTAATGTTAATGAAGTAATCAATAACCACTAAAAAACTTTTTCAAGTCTTACCGTGATGACGAAATTTCATTCAATTCTGGGAAACGGGATAGGGCAGAAGCTGACAGTGTTAAAAGCTACTACAACAAATTATTGACCCGTTGTTCATGGTGGTAGTGGCATAGTGCGGGCATAACAATGATGAGGTTTCTATTGAAAGGGAGAAACGTGTATGACGTTGAGGATTTCGAATGTCACCGTAACGAACAGACAATATAAAAACAAAATAAGAACGATAAATAACATAAATATGCACGAAAACAAAGGAAAAAATGGAAAAGAACGAAATCAGGTCATACTAGGAAAAGGAAAGATTGAGAGAATATATGATGATTGCTTATTACAATTACCCAATAAAACTATTGATATTATTAAGTAAGGGCTTTTCATTTTGCAGCGGAAAGGTAAATAGGTGCGCTCGATAGTCTCAAAGCGAAGAATGAAATTGTTTTTTTTACAAAATAATAATAATTAGTATTTGTTACGTGCTGAAGAATTGAATTATTATACGAATAAAGAGAAACTCAAGTTGAGAAAAAATTCTTATATACTGAATAGCTGCCGTACGTAAGGTAAACTCTTTGTTTATTCAAACCTCTGCATTTCTTGGCGGTTTCGATTTATCGACGAAACAAGCGCACAAACACCATTAGTCTGGAAAGTTTTATCAGTAGGTTTTGCGGTCATAACCTAGGTCAGTGAATGCTGTGTATTATCAGTATTCAGATTAAGCAAAGTTTTTATAATAAAAAAAAAATAAATATTTTTAAACATATTTCGTATTGTATGGTGTTTATCAAATTCTTATGAACTGTAGCTTCATATATACATACATATTCATATATGCAATAGCACAAAGATCAAAAAGATAAACACGATAAAATCTGTTTCCAGTAGACGAGCTAAGAATCTGCGACTTGCGCTGTTAGTTCTCTTCAATCAACCCCACTTGCTTTAAAAGTAAAAGCAAAAACGAAATAAAAGAACTTCCTTGTATACCAATTATGTAGTCACATCTAGAATCATTTGAAAATGCTTTAATATACCTTGGTAGTCAGAAGTAATGCTAGTGAGGTGATTTGTAAACATGATAACTTTGTTACAATATATAATATGAAAGACGTGTAAAAAGCAACAGATGGTCCTTCGATATACTTAACCGCATCGATAAAGGACTAATTACTACAAAACCACTACAAGTATAACTTCACTCAGGTGCTGAATAGTACCGTTTTTGGCACTATAATCAGGTTGCTAACTAACTACATTTTTCTGCGTAGCAGCAATCTGGCTTCTGTAGATGTTAACAAGTCGGCACGCACATATACGCAAGTGGCCGCGATTACTGACTGTTACTATTTGGCACAAACGTACAAAGTGTTAAGCTTTCATACAAATGCTTGCCTAATGAAAAACGAACATAAAAGGCTTCATCTAAGTTTTCATGGCATGTCACGAGATATTTCCGTCGTATTCGCTTTCGCAGGCGTATTAAGCAACGTTTGCAAGCGACTTATAGCCGCGAATTCTCCGCAATCGTCTAATTAGATCTTAATCCTGTGTCTAAAGAGTACCCTTTGTTGTTCCCTTTTCCGTTATTCTTTGTTCCTATTTACACGCGTTCAATCTGTTTGATCGCTTAGGTGTGTGGTAGACATTAGATTATATACAACGGTACCCAGAATCATCTTTCCGAGTTACACAGTATCAAGGTGTTGGTCAAGGCCGTATTATTCGTCGTGTTCGTTGGTACGCATTTCAATTCACTAATTATTGGGTAGCTACAGCAGATTTCATGAAATCTAGCGAGAGTTCAATAAGCCTTAAAAAAGTAAATTACATCGTAGTAAATAAAACGTGGATAACCGATAGTTTAAACACTTTAGGAGCCTAACTTTCGCTTCAAACGTGTGGGTTACTTTTACCAATAGAAGATAGTTATTGATAAATATGTTAGTTTGACGGGCTTAGCCCGTTGCTTAGCTAATGGGCTACTCCTTGTTAGTTGTTTAGTCAGTGAAAAGAGTCCCGTGTGAATCCTATGTGAACTCTATCCAGAGTTCCTTTTCTCATAGGTTACTCTCCATCCAATGAAAACAGTGTGAAGTACATCGGATGGTTGAATATAACTGAGGGTTAAGTATTTCCCGATTTTTTTACTTGTCAATCTACATTATTCTGTTTTGTTTCCATTTTGTTTTTACCTCTACGTTGATACGTGAGCTAATGTGTCGACGCATAAAAACTCAGTTTTTGTTTTCCTGAAAGCTCATCTTAAAAGCTAGCATTGTGGTCAGCGTGTCTACAAGCTGGACAGACTGCATTGTGACAAAAATATTTATAGTACTTTTACTAAGATCGATTACCATTTGATTGATTTTCCTTCACATATTGCTCATCTGCATGTTAAAGTCTTTTAAGCAGAAATTCACTTTTCAGAAAGGTTTTAACGCTTACAGAAAAAATGCGCGTATAATTTTAATAAAGTTAGTGCAAATGGCAAACAAAGCACAGTTTGTTTTATGTTCTGAATAGTTGTTAATTGTGAATGAGATTATTGCTTGGCTAGACTGCAGCTACACGAAAAACAAACTAGACAAAGCGCCCCATTTTGTCTCGTTCTAAGCAGTATATGTTAAGCAAATGCTCTACGTAAAGTGCATAGAGGGTTTGCAGATAGAAGACGCAGAGTTGGCTATGACGGAATTCAAATCGTAGTCGGCGGTTGCCGAGTTTTACAATCCAACCTTTGATTGGAGTAGTAGTTTTAAACAACAGTTTCGATCCTTTGCTGGGACAAAAGAGAAGTTTGAGTAGACGTGACAAAGCGCAAGGACCTCACCGTTTAGACACAATTTCGGTTTCGAAGCAAATCAAAAGGTACCGAACTGAGCCCCTTACGGATCTCTATCGCGCTACTACGTCCCAGTTTAAAAGTGCGGTAGTAGAGGTCACAGCTCGTGTCCGTTATACAACGAGCTTATACAAAATGGCGTTGGAGAAAGTGGTCTCCCAACTTAATTTGTTTATATGTATCGCTCATCGCAGCTTTAAATTCTAGCGTCATGGGTATTATCGTTTCAACATTTTAGATGCGTTAGAACCACAGAATGAGTCGTGTAAAACGGCTTCTGTTTCAAGAAACGCGTATAAAATGGCCTTACAATTGTCGTTTTGAATAGCTTAAAGAGACAAGTCAAAATATGAACCTATTTTATCGAATGTTAACTTCATTTCAATTTTGGTTTAATTTAACTCCCCCGACGTGTTGCTTTGAGGCGGAATCGTTCGGTTAAGAGCTTAATTAAACTTGGAGCGTCAAAAAATCGTTAAAAGTCAAATCAAGCATTTTCTAGGTTGAATAGGTAAATTTGAAAGTCGAAACACCTGTTAAAGTGAGGACGATTCTTGACTAATTTTTATGCAACTCGTATTACAAGGTGCACAATCTAGTAGGTATTATAGAAGCAAAAATGTGAAAAATATCTTAAAAATTTTATTCTCATAGAAGCTCCAGTTATATATATTCTGTTGATTATAGGATGGAAAGCTATATTTTTGCTAAGTATTTTCACAGCATTCGGTTTGTAGTTTTTTCATACTTTGGGGTTTAAGAAGCTTACATGAGGAACAGTTTTCTTATTGGGTTTGCTATTAGATAATAGGACATTAGCTCATCACGTTAGATTATGTAGATCAGAATTTTAAGCTACTTTTCAAGTGTTTTAAAGAACCTTTAAAAGGATTAAAGTACTTGCCTCAAATCATCGATCCCGTTAAGTTAATCTTTGAAGCTTGTTTCGATACAAGCCGCTCGTAATTGATTCTGTAGTAGCTATTATGAGATTAATAGATTTGATTTGCCTGCGCATCTTAGGGACGTTGTGGTAGTATAGATTCAAATCTGGGCATAGAAAATGGTTTGTTTCGTGCTGGGAGACAGCTGTCTGATGGAATATCGAACTGCCAAGTCGAATGTAAAACTTTGACCTTAGGGACTTGCTCATATTGCTAGCATTTTCTACCTTCGAGTATTGGTCAATAACGGGCGAAAATTTAATAAACGGGAGTACGGGCGTGGCGTACGGATTAACACTGTGGTTTAATCAATCTAAGATTATACAGCATGACAGGCATGCATTTTTTACCCCGACAATCTTACGTTTGATTTGGGAACATGGCTTTTTAAAAATGTTTCATGTAGTTAAAGCCTATTTAATATTGATGACTTTGTCTCTAAAGGTAAACCATTTTTTTATTATAACCTATTTTTTCGTTTATCTAGCAACTGAGAATTTTTTGTGTAGTGTAGTTTATTGTATTGGCTGAACTCTAGATCCTGTTATGTTTGTTACTAAACATTGCACTATGTATAAGCATAACATTATTTATCCTCCAAATTAAGTAGTATTTATGTGTTGTATCACTTTGCACTTTATGCATATATATATATATATATATATATATATATATATATATATATATGGCAATATCTGTGTCTATGTTGTTGTACAAGCTGCCGAGCAGTGTATGCGTTTCAATAAAAACCTATACGTTACTGTACTAAATGAGCAGGACGTGAGAAAAAATTATTTTCTTTTTAGCTTGTCTGCCAAAACATGCAGAATTACTGAAGCTATCCAAACGAGATTAATAGCCCGGAAGTAGAAAACAAATATGCAATAAATATGAGTCGTCGGGTATGCTGGTAAGAATAATAATAATAAAACCTATTTATTGCATCGGTCAAATCACAAACGTAAGCTGAGTCTAGTATCAAAATTGACAATGAAGGTGTTTATTTTATGATTAGATTCTTTCTTTCCTTTCTTTCGACTGGATTCCCATTGTGAAGCTGAGACTCTGAGCTTTCTAACACTGATTATGTCTTTTATCTTGGTGCACGTGTTGGAATCCTACAATTTCATCAACATCCTCCAATCTCATCGACTAGCGGCAATAATCAACATTAGCGGTTAACGACACCAATATAAATTGAAAAAATTGGTGCTTAGGTGCAAAAAATTAATTCATTGCAAGTTATTAAAACTTGGAATTAGACGCAAGTTATTGTTGGGGTGCACAAGCACAAAAGTGTTAACTGTTTTTCTAAGTTCAAAATTACGCCACGAAAAATTTACCACCGGCAGTCGAAATTAACGTACAGGTATGCCATCCTTAATTATAGTTATTGCAAATTTTATCCAATATTATCTACGCATTCAACTTACTCCAGGTTAGTAGAGCTATAAAGATGATGACCTTATCGGACCTGGATGCCAGCTTCGGAGTAACCTTGGTACCGACTGATCTTCGGAGGCTTCAACGCATCGGTTTTGGTTTTCAATTGATAAATCAAACTTGTAATCAAATGTGTAAAGCTGTAGAGTTATATAAATATATATGCCAGCTAATTTAAATATTTTTGCTGAGTTTTGTCTAATTCGGAGGCACGAAAGTGAATATGACGCTTCTGGGGAAATTAAGCTTACTTGATTAGAAAATGTATAAAACCTTTCGTTTAGACTTTGCAAAGAAAAAAAAGATGATATTAATGTCGTAATGTTTAAGTTGGTTAATTTCTTGCACTCTACTTAATTCGAATTTTTTTAGGTCTACCCGTTTTTCAAGCAACCTAATATTTATATAGAACTTAAAAAAATAAAGCAACTATCGACTTGAGATACGAGATAATGAGGTGGCTCCCGCTTGATTGTAACGGAAGACAGGACAGTTGACACGAAAGTACGGTACACCAGCAACAGGAGAGCAACATGTATAAGCCAAGATAGTGGAATAGCTGAATTAGGATAACGAATTGCTGAAACAGGGTAATGGGACAAGGGAACAAAGGAACGTATTATGTGGCTCGCTTGGATTACTACAATAGGAATTACTGAAGAGATTGTTCTGCAACGAAAAAGTTGCATTGAAGAAAACTGCTTTGTAATAATGAAGCAATAATGATGGTGCGGAAAAGTTACGAAGCAGCTACAAGTGTTTTTGTAGTGACGCGTTTGCCTAGTAAAATTAGGGACATATGGTATGGTCTTAAAAGGAGATTTGAAACCAGACTTAGACACATTTTGTTTTGCATTGGGAAGGACGAGCCGTTTGAACCGATGCTTAACAGTAGTAGCGAAACATTTATGTAAAACAACTATAGTGGCCTCGAGTTTAGGCTTAGCATCCCTGAGTTCGCTCTAGCTTAGATTAAAAAAAAGAAACATCATAGTATAAAAACAAGTAAGGAGTAAGTCGAAAAGGTGTGCAGCAAATTGTCGACTCTGAAGTAGAGCAAAAATAAGTTAACAAGATCGAAAAAAGTCTAAAAGTAAATATAAAAATATAATACATAGATATCACTTGGAACCAATACAATACAGTTTCATAGGCAAAAAAAAAATATGTAATAGTAGCTTATATATTGGCACCCGAATAGAAAGAAACCAGGTTATGCTGGGTAGCGTCTGCATCGTGTGCCTAGAAAGTGCATAAAAAAATGAACAGGTAAATACATTTCAATTAATTTTTTATAGAAAACCATGTACCATTCGAAAATCAAGCAAGTAATCGGTCGAAATGGAAATTTCGTCTCCAGTTTCCATTTTGTATACTTCGTTTTTTTTGCATTCCCGGACTAGTAGATTTCTCCTACTGCCATTGATCTGCTTCCTTTTTTTAAAGTCGAGTCTCAATACTTAGCTTACAATCAGTTTAACATTCGACAACCTACCGTTTCGCAATTTAATCGTCCGTGCTTTACTTTCATTGTTTCATCGTCGTAGTTGCCTAAACGGCTTCCTGTGTTATTACTCTAATTGTACCTTGATATGAACATTTTAGTTTCAAACATTCGCAGGTTGCAATTTACAAATTATCATAATGCCTCAGAAAAGTACATTTATATTAACGTTTTAAAACTGTAATTCTGTTTATTTTCTTGACAAAACTGAAAAGCAGTTTTTCTTATCATTTCCCTAACCAGCTCTTCTTTTGCTATACTAACAACAATTCCTTTTGCATCGTTTGTAATTTTTTTTTTTAACAATTTTTATCCCATTCTCACGATTCTTTCTACAACCTAACCTAAATCTAAGCATGGCTTAGTACTTTCGATCCCTCGAGTCTACTGATTCTAATTTAGATATTCTGCTTCTTATATATA
>NW_019213835.1:81102-207747 GCF_002532875.2 Varroa jacobsoni | reverse complement strand
GGCGTTTCTTCTTCAGCCTCTTCGACGATGGGAGTAGGTTGCGGTCCTGCCGCGAACTCTTCTGACACTTCTTCAATGACAGGACCAACCTTCTGTTCGTCCCGCCTAAATGTATGAAGCACCTCGGTTATTTGTTCCACCTGTTCATCTCCGGCTTCAGCAAATCTGACTGATTTTTTTCTCTTAACTGTTTTCTTTATTGTTACTCCCGATGATTCTTCCGGTACATCCTCTTCTTCGATAGTAACCGTCACACCCTTCGTGCTCTTTTGTTCTTTTGTCCTTGCCGTCGCTTCGATGATCTCCATTTCCGGAAGCTGTTTTACTCCATAATCAGTAACGAGCTCAATAATCTCGATTGGTTGGGCAATTTCGATATGATCGGTAGCTTTATCACTTACTGGCTTCTTCTCTTCGAGATCCTTTGTTGTCACCTCAGTAATAGTTTGATGTACGAGGACGTGGTGGCTTTCGGTTAGTTTAACATCTATTTCACTTGTTTGCATGACAAAAAGAGGCAATTTTTCTGTTTCGAACGAAGTCATAGCTTCCTGAACCATAATATGCTCGCGAGTGTCAAACGATACTGCTGGGTTAGCAGATTTTGGTTGTTTGGGGGCTACGAATTCGTCTTCCTTATTCTCACCAGTTACCTCAGTCACCTGGACATGCTTCTCGTGCGTGATATTAACGCAGGCCGTAGCCGCCTTAGGTTCATATTTACCTTCGAACGATTCCTCGCGATACTCAGGCTGTACCTGTTCAACTGAGTAAGTTTCGCCTGTTTCGATGGTAAAGCTAGTTTTGGAAAGAGTCGCTGGTTTCTCAGGCTGCAGGTTCGATTCGCGTTCGTCAACTTCAGTTTCCGTAATAGCAACATGTTCGGATGTAACGAACGATTGGCGCGTCTGCTTAAAGGTAGGCAGCTTCTGTTCAGGAAGCTCATCCTCTTTCTCTCCGTAGACTACCTGTGCTTTTTTGGTGTGTTGAACTGGAATGATCTCATACTCAGTAGTGACGCCTTCCGGGACCTGGAAATCTCTAAGAAGACCTTCCTTAAGGGTTGCTTCAGTTTGTTGCTGCAAAAGAGCCTCGATTGAAACGACGCTAAAGGAAGCACTACCCGTTTTTGGCTTTGGAGCATCTTCCAAAGTATCCTCGCGGTCTTCAGGAACAACGACAGATTGAAAAACGTAATCCGAAAAGATAAGGTCAACGTCGGGTTGGAAGCCCTCTGGAAGCTTACCAGGGGTGTATTCACACTCCTTATCCTGCAACATTGTGGATACAACTTGAATTGGGATGTCAGAGGTAACGCTCATATTTGCTACATTTTCCTGTGGTTTCTTATCTGGTTGTAATTCGTCTTCTTTAAGAGAAAACAAAACCTCTTGTGACACAATGTGCTCGGCAGCCGTAATTGAGAAGTCAGTTGGAATACTGTCAGGAGCTCTGAAGCTAGCCAACGTCTCTTCTTTATTGTGGGCAGTGACGGATTGAACGATCACATGCTCAGATGAAGGCACACTAGAATCCGCAGTGTACATTTTTGGTGTTGGAGTACTTTCAAATTCCTCCTCCTTAATAATGAAGACAGTCTCCTCAATGATTCCGACCTCCTGAGATTCAAGATCAACCTTAGCTATACCTTTTAGAGGTTTTACATCAGCGGGAAGTTCGATTTCTGCCACGTTATGTACTGTCTCTGATACAGAGATATGTTTAGCTGTTGCCACACTAAAGTCAGCTTTATCTGAATCAGGCAGGGCTTTGGGAATGAATTCGGATTCCTTCTGAGCCGTTTCCACCTCTTGCTTTGACAAGTGTTCTTGCATAATGATAGCACTTTCGATATTTTTTCCTTTGGGCAGTTTTAAGGGGGTAAGCTTTTCAGTTTCTTGGGTAGTGGTCACCTTCTGTACTATAACAGGCTGGAAGCTGCCAATTACAACGGAGGCAGTGTTAGCTTTACGTTGTTCTGGGTAAAAACCGCCTTCTTTGTCTTCAGAGATAGTTTGTTGAATGACGATATGCTTCTTCGAATCGATACTAATGTGGGCGGTATCTGTTGGAGCCTCAGCATCATAAAAGACGTCCTCTATGTCAGTCGGCTGCGTTTCCTCAACTGTGATGTAACTTAGGGCGTCATACCAGACTTTTGCTGTCTTGCTGATGGGTTCCTTCAACTCAAGACCTTCAGGAACGTTCTCTTGCGCAGTAATTTCGCCGACAGCAAAGGTTTCCTGAGTTGTGAGATTGAATCCTGCGTGTCGACTCTCTGGTAATCCTTCAGGGACGTATTCGCCCTCTTTATCTTCTGTGATGACCTCAGCCACTTGAACCGTCTCTTGGCTGGATACGCTGAATGCAGCTTGATTGCGTTTAGTAGGCGTTCCCTCGAACTGTTCGGTTTCAGCCAAAATCGTAGTTTCCTGAATGCAGATGTGGTCTTTCCTTTCAAACTCTACAGCGGCTTCTGTGGTAGGGGCTAGCTTATCCGGCGTGTATTCGCTCTCTTTAAGATTTTCTATCGACTCTTCTACGATTATGTGCTTTTCTGTAGTGAAACCAAGCGAAGCAGATGCAGTTCTAAATGTTGGCTTGAAATCAACTTCCTCTTCTTGAGTATTGCACACAATTTCTGTAACGGAAACATGGTCTTTGAGCGGAATGGTGAAATTCGTCTGTATGCCTTCCGGTATCTTCGCAGGCACCAGTTCTTCTTCCTTCAATGCGCTTGTTACATCTTGGACGCCAATGTGCTCTTGAGAGATCATACTTAGATCGGCAACACCTTGTTTTGGAGGTTTAGGGCTAGCGAATTCACCCTCCTTATCCTGAGCAACAGTTTCGATGGTTTCAACAATGAAAGTTTGCTCGTCAAATGGTATTTTAACTAAAGCTGTATCTTTGAAAGGTTTGACATCTTCAGGCAAGTCCTGCTCTTTAGAAGCCAAAACTATTTGTGTAGCAATTATGCTCTCTTCAAATGGAATTGAAAAGTCCGCGGCTCGTCTCTTCTGCACTTTGTCTTCTGAAAAAAGTGCCTCTTTATTTGCAGGAATGACCTCCTCTGAAATAATAGCTTGCTGTTCCGGAACGCTAAATTCGGTAAGCTGGAACGTTCTGGGCTTCTCCTCGAGCAACTCGGTTTCTTTCTGAAGAGTAGCAGAGTGCTGGATAACGATATGTTCATCAGTGGGCACAGAAAATCCAGCAGTTGACGTTTTTTCGGGAGAGACTGTGAAATCCTCGGACGTGGCACAGCTGATAATCTCGGATTGAATGCGGTGTTTCTGAGCCAAGAACTTAACGTCGGCACTTAGGCTGATTGGTGCCTTATCAGGCATCAAATCACTCTCAAGTTGGGCTGGTACTGTTTCGCTCACGGTTACATGCTGTGTTGTGGTCATTCGAGAAATAACAGCTTCCGTAGCGGGCAATGCTTTAGGAACGAATTTTCCCTCAGAAAATGTGGATGTGGCAAGTTGAACTGTAGTGTGCTCATGCAACGGAATAGTAAAATCTAAATGGACAGTATCTGGTGTTTTAAATGGCGCCATAGCGATCTCCTTTATGTTGGCCTGTACAGCGTGTACGTTGACTTCTTTATGGAGTAGTAGGTCTTGCTGAGCTTTCTGGCCTTCAGGTAGTTGACTAGGCCGAAGTTCTTCCTCGGCTATGGGCAACGTCTGTTGGGTCACCTGCAGTGACTCTTGTGTAGAGAACGAGGTATCCGCCTCTTGTGGGCGTATCACTAGCGTTTCGGGTGATCCACCTTCGCGTTCCTCGGGGACAATTTGCTGAACCATAATGTTGGCTGAAAGCGAGATATCGCGTTTCGCGGTGGCAAAATATGGCTCTTCTCGGGCGAATTCTTTTTCTTTGTCCTGTGAAGTTGTTTCAATTATGTGAAGCGGGGCGGACAATTTCATTGCGATGTCAGCGGTAAATTCTATGGGCGCCTCATCAGGTTCAAGCTTATCTTCACGATTTGCGGATATAACGGCCTGTATTTCAAGTGGAGCCTGCATAACTAGTTCAGTTTCGAGGCGCTGCTCTGCTGGCCTCTTAAAATCTTTCATTTCACCTTCTTTATGATGAGAGGCAGTGTGCTGTACTAAAACGGCTGTATTTACAGGCATGGAAGTATTTGCCTCAAAGGTCATTGGCATCTCCCATGTATCAAGCGGCGCTTCCTTATTTGCAGATTCGATACTTCGCACAAACACGTGATCTCGAGTTGGGACACTAAACTTAGCCTCGATGGTGGCTGGGAACTTTGGAGAAATAAAGACATTTTCTTTTTGGCTGGATTCGACAGAAATCACTGAGACAGCTTCAGCACACGGGATACTCATGTCAGCGGTCTCCCCACGTGGTAAACGACAAAGTTCATGGGTACCCACTGTGTTAATTGCTTCCGTATCTGTAACGGCTACAGTTGTGCTAGCGATTATTTCAGTTTCAGCAACACTGGCTTTAGGCACAGGAAGCGTGCGAAGAATCTCAGACTTCTGAAGAGATCCAACCTCAAGCACTTCGAGTGCTTGCTTGGTCTGGACGGTCGGTTGCACATTACGTTCAAACGGGATCTCTTTTTTGGCGAACTCAAGCTCTTTTTCGTGAACGACAGGGATAATGGTCTGAGCTGTCTCCTGATGAATAAGGGCAATTTTAGCATTCTCTGGTTTCATATATAGGGGTGTAACTCCTTCCTCGGGAACTTCAGTGGTTTCCGTCGCGGTCACATTGATAGCGCTATACTCAGGTATAGTGACCTCAACTGAGCGACCTGACGGAAGCTCCTCTGACGTGAAGCTTTCTTCCTTCTGTACGGGCGTCATCTCTGACACTGCGACAGCGTGATGCCTCGTTAGGTCTGTGGTGGCGGACTGTAAAAGCGGCTTGTCAGGGCTAAAACGGCCTTCATATTCAGCTATCGATACCTGTTCGATGGCGATCGTGTTTTGGGCCAACAGCTCAGGTCGCGCCTGGTGTTGCTCCGGTAGAATACTCGAAACGAACTCTCCGGTCGTGTGAACAACTGTATCAGCGCGGACGCCGATGTGTTGAGTCTCGATGACAGAGAGGTTAGCTCGCTTGCTCACCGGCTGATCCTGGATTAGCTCCCGTAACTGGTCTTGACCCTCCATCTCTGTAATTGTTAGGGGCTGATTAGGCAGGATACCGAGTGAGGTCGTGCATTCTTCTATGCGTTTCAAAACAACGTCGCCGAGGACGTACGCATGCGTCACCTGTTGAACGTTGAGGGACCGATAGCTCGGCAGAGACAGCTCGGCTACGCCGTGTTGTGCGTCAGGCAACTGGCAAGGTGCAAACGCGCCTTCCGTCTCGATCACCACTGTATCTGTGGTCGTGAAGGGTTCGAGCACGTCAAGCATAGTGCGCGCCCGACCCTTATCCCAACAAGCTGTCTCTACCTCGCCCTCGCGGGTTTGGGGTGTGACCTCAAATGCGTTGACGGCCACCTGGGGAACCAGTCCGACGTCGGCCGTGCTCTCTGGCGCCGCGTCGACCGCAAACGATTCCTCCTTACTTGCTGTGGAGGTCATGCACACACTGACAGAATGGTCATGCACAGAAAGATCAACTAAAGCATTTTTCGTAACGGGTTCGCAGTACGCGGTCAGTTGTTCTTCGCGTTCTGAGGGCATCACAGTCTCAGCAGTCAGGCCGCTCTGGAGCACCACACAGAAGTTTACGGTCTTAGTCTCGGGCAGTTGCACAGGCATAAGGCTACCCTCCGCCTCTGATGTTACTGTCTGTCCAATGACGAGTTGTCTTTTTGCGATTAGATTGATATTGGCCGTGTTGTGTGCTACCTGTTCAGATTTAAAATGCCCAGGCTTGTCAGCCGGCACCACCTCCTCACGTGCGAGCGTTTCGTGCTCCACAAAACCCAGCTGTGCCTTTTTGCCAGCAGGCAAATCAAGGATCTGCAAATCACTGCACTCAGTGCCGGCAATTACTTGATTGACATTAAGGTGCGCAAGCTGACAGAATGTTTTTTGTGCGTGCTGCATTTGTGGGTATATTTGGGTGTCAAGGATAAACTCACCTTCACCGGGGATTACCTCTTTAATGTCAAGGCCGATGGATTCTTCAACCAAAACGTCTGCTGCGCTAGTGTACGGCTTTACTTGTTCAAGGATTTTGGTGTTATCGTGCTCGATTGTTTGTGCCACTGTCATATGTTCCTTTGTAGGAATAACAATTTTGGATTTGCGCTCTGACGGTACAATTGCTTGGAAGTCACCTTCCTTTTGTGCCTCTGTTACCTCGGACGTTTGATAGCTTTCTAATAGAAGAAGATCTTGCTCTGCATGCGCCTTAGAAGGCACTGTAACTTCGAAATCAGCCTTACTATCCTGCAAAATAGTTTCTTGAATATGGAAGGCATGCTTTTTAACTTCGCTGGTGCCTTCCAAGCACGTCTTTGTAACAACTGCTTTTTCCAGAAAATCTACTGGCCTTTCACTTAGAATGATGCTGTCTATATTGATTGCATTTTGTGGAAGTAGATCTTGTCGGACGGTGTCTGTGATCACTTTTGAAACTACCATATCTCCAGTCGAATGGACTAATTGACAGGTGCTTACTTCAATGCTTTCACTGAATGGTATCGAACCTTTGGCCTGTACAGCTGGCTTCTTGGCAACGGGCTGTAAATTGTCCTTGGAATCAGCAGCAACAACCTCAGTGATCTGAATCGGATGTTTGCTTGTAAAAGAACCTACTGGCTTAGCCTGTTCAGGTTGTTCAATTTTCAGGTCTTCAGTATCAACACTGTGCACTGTTTGTGCAACACCCAGGCCAATTTGTGGCAAAAAATCAGATGAAGCTTGCAGAGTGATTGGTTGTATGTCAGCTGCCCTTGTGCATTCCAATTCAGCGGTCTGAATGATCGTCACACCGAGAGCTTCTGTCTTTTCTATAGTTACAGCTGAAATAGATGTGTCTCGCTGAACAAAGTCTTTAAGTGAATCCTCCTTATCAGCGAGGACATTCTCGACAATAGCTATCTCGCTTGAAGTTTGAAGATTGCTTTCAGCATTGTTTGTGATATATTTAAGCTCGAAGGCCTCTACGCGAGCCACTTCACCGGACTGGAGGTCTCTTACTGTAACAGGTGTTTGTTTATCTATTAATCTATGTCCCGTGGTTTCTGCTGGCGCAAATTCCTCAACTGTCCCTAGCTGATCATCAGCTGTTGTCTGCATAACAGTCAATCCTGATAGCGATCCCGATAAGTATGGAGCGATATTGGCTGCTAATACCGGTTTTTCTGTAAACAAACCTTCCTTAGACGCGAACTGCGTGGAATTGATCTCCAAAGCAGACTGTGGTATTAGATCTGCCGTAGCGTTGCCAGTCACTGCGTCAACTACATCGAAGGATCGAGTGCTGTGATCCGGTGCGACAAATTCAACTTCAAGTGCATGTTCACGAATGAGGTCTACGCTAGCGGTCTTGTCAATAGCCTTTGTTAGAGAAAGTGTGTTTTCTTTTTCCGCAACGAGCAAGGACTGGACATTTACCGAGAAAAGTGGATTTATTTCAGGAACAGCATTTAAAACAGAGGGAAATACGTCAGCCGGTAGAACAACTTCAGTTTCTATCAAAATCTGCTCGGAAATCGTTGTGGGCTCAAGGAAGTCGAATGACACTTCAGTTCCCTTAGTTTGAGGTTTTGCAACAGCGAACTTGGCTTCGGCCTCGTTCGGCTGGACAGCAAATTGTTCAGACGTATGGTACACTTTAATAACGCCGCGTTGTTGTATATTATGCCTATCGGGTTTGACTGGAATTTCTAGGACACCTTCCTTATTCCCTTGAACAATAGCATAGACCTCCATTGCTTCCAGCACACCTTGGACTTCCTTAGCAGACTTGTGTTCGAGGATCTTTTTGAAGCTCTCCTCTTTGTCCATAAACTGGACAACGTCAACGTTCAATGCCTCTTTGAGAAGCAGTTCAATTTTGGTCTTTTTCTCGTCCGCTTTCAACTTATCAAATATATCCTCTTTGAGGAATGACTGAACCTGTTCAACTTGGCCTACTCGAAGTACATCTAGAGGAGCTGTTGTCACCTTATGGGTTTCGGGTATTACGAATTCCTCAAGACCCGACTCCAACTCACATGAGGACTGTATGTGAATCTGTGCGACACGCTGGCCCTCCACAGGAGCGATTACTGCCGAACTTGCGTCCTGGGGAACGACGTCGAATGTGTGTGCTCCCTGTAGGGCTGTCTGAACGGTAACATTAACAGCTGATATCTCGCTGAGTTGCGGCTGAGCCTGAAGTTCCGGCATTTTTTCTGCGATGTCCAATGCGCCTTCCATATCAAGGCTTTTGGTTTCACGCACTTCGACTGCACCTTGTTGAAGAATTTGCGGCTGCACCTTATTGGTAAGTTGTTCTGATACAACAAAGCCTCCTTCAAGTTCATTGGTGGTAACTTCATGAACAACTATGGGTTGTTTATGGATGAAATCCTTTTCTACCCTTCGTGTCTCTGGCTGGTCCGGGTGCGACATAACTATTTCGCTTTCCGTTGGCTGGACTGCCTCAGTTGAGAGCGCTTGAGCAAGAATCAGCTCACCGACAAGCGTTTTTTCGTTAGCCTTTTCAACAATCGATACGCTCTCGCTTTCCAATAAAAGCGTTTCAGCAACTCCGCGAGCCACAGATACCACGCGTTGTACAGTGACGTTCTGTGTCTCGGGCTTTGGCGAGCCCTCTAAGATGCCTTCCTTATCCATGTGGTACTCAGACACCAACAAAGGCTCCTGAAGCATTAACGCAGGGCGGATTCGAGTCACGTTTGCTTTTTTCCGTTCTAAAATTTCCTCTCTCTCATTGCTGCGCGTTATTTCCGATTCAAGCGCCTTTGCAATTTCAATATCGACACTAGCGTGGTGGCTTGTAACATCTTTTTTAATGAAATCGCTAATGTTGTCAAGGGGTTGATTCTCACGTATTTCAATGGAGCGATCATTATCGATAGTGAAACAAAGATTTTGGCCTTCGGGGACAATAAATTTTGGTAAATATTCCTCTTTTATTGCACTTTCAACTTGTTGACAGATTGCGCTTTCTGAGAGCTGGAATATGGAATCAGCTTGAGATTTATCAAGTGTTACATCTTTCAAGGTCCCGGTAGTCCCGTACTGACTCGTCTCAAATGACTCTGAGGAAATATTGGGCAAGAAACGAATTTCAACCTTAGAAGTTTCTGGTAGTTCGGCCTTTTTGCGGGGCTTAATATTGTCATCAGCCTGAACTTGGGTCACCTCAGTAGCCATGCTCTCAATAATAGAGAAATTTTTCTGCTGTGTCACAGGCTTCAAAGGTTCGCAACCTTCCTCCCTTTCGATGCAAATGATCTCCTCAATATACATCGTACGATTTTCCAGCAATTCAACGTTGGGTTTTTGCTCTAACGGCTTTTCTGGAACATAATCTTTTGCCTGACAAAAACCTAAGCTTTCCAGAACCTCAACTGGAGTGAGCTCCAGCCCCACCTTTTTAGCGCTTATCTCGTTTGGCTTAAATACCTCAAGCGTCCCCTCTCTATCCTGAATCACGGTCTGTATAGTCTGCAGAGCGATTCGCTCAGCGAAATCAATGTCAGCATGGACATTTTCTGGTGGTTGAATGTCGAATTTGCCAACGATCTCCTGCGGCCTAGTCTGCACAACATCTAAAGGTTCAAGGGGACTCAACTTAGGCTTAGCTTTCTTACCTGTCAACTCCAATAAAACAAAGTCCGTTTCTTTATCAATGGCAATTTGCTCACCGTGAATCGCAGTTTTGTGAAGCTCGAACTCGTTTTTGGCAGTTTTAGCTTTGATAATGTCCCTAGTAAAGTCGGATTCCGTTTCTGTCGCAATAGTTTCGCTTGTTTCGTACGGTGAAACAGGTACAAAATCAAACTGCGCGCGGTCTGCTTGAGGAGACTGGGATAGGTGCAGATTTTCTTTTTCATCTGTGGATACGTGCATTACCGTTAGCGCGGTCTGTTCCAAAACGTCCGGAAGTGCTTTATGCGTGTCATAAACAAAATCTTCTATATTGAGCTCTTTTTCGTTAGTTGTAGCGATTGTCACCACGGCCGCCTTGCGTTTTTCTATGATTTCTCTTTGTTGCACCTTTTGACCTCTAGGCAATTTGTCCTTAGAAAGTATGAGCTCCTTTTCGCTTGTAAGTGTTGCCAGAACGCTGACAGCTTCCTGGAATGCCACATCAGTAGCTGCTTTTTGTACGGTCGGCAAAAACACTTCATCAATAAGCTCTTCTCGTTCTGTCGTCTGTACCCCCTGGACCTCCAGTGCGATTCGTGGTATTAGCTCCGGTGTAATATAATGTTGCTCGGGCATAGCAGGGGTTACGTAAAGCGCTTCCGTATCACCCTGTATAGGCTGACTAACATTGATCGCCGTTTGCAGATTTTGTATGAGTTTACCTTGTTGGAAGTTCTTTTTATCATCAGGTTGTTCGCCTAAAGATTCGGAAAGGACCGTTTCACTCAACTCCGGAATGGTAATTTCAATGAAGTTGCCAGTTGCAGTTTTCACTACGACTTCCTCGCTTACTAGTATCTTTTCAGAGTCAAGCTCGGTGTTATACTGCTGTTGCAGGGCACTTACAGTATCAAAGTTGGAAGTAGTAGTAGATTCGATCGGCGCGATGGTTTTGAGCTCCGATTCTTTGTTAGCTGGTACAACTTCTTCAATGATAGTCTCATATAGTTCGGTGAGTAATGGTCGAGCGCTTGCGGAGTGCATTTTCAGCTCAGCAACGACGCCTTCTTTCATCGATGATTCCGTCTGTACCACATTAACCGCATGTTGCGCGACGATTTCGCTAGTGGATTTCTCGGAATGAGTTACTTCGCTAATGAAAACGTTTTCGTGATCATGAGGTACTGCCTCTTCAACGTGAAGAGCACTCAACGGAAGAAGCCTACAATCAGCAATCTGTGAAGGCCTCTCGTCAGGGCCAAGCAATGGTAGCAGCTCCGAGCTTTCCGGAGTTATCATAACGTCGAGGTTAGAAATGGATTGAAGCTGTATCGAAGCTGGACGCACTTGCTCAATACTTTGCTCTTTTTCGTCATAGTGTGTTCTAACTACCTGCAAGGCCCTGTGAGAAAGTAAGTCAACCTGGGCCTGAGAAGTTACAGGTAGTTTAATAGTAGTGTCAGTAATCTTTTCATTGGTGAGGGTGTCCTCAATGTGCAGTGGCGTTTGCAACAAAACGTCCAGCTGGGCCTGCCTTTCTTCGGGAATTACAGCATTGTATGGGGATGTCTCCTCGAAAGAATGTTTTTCCTGGACGATTAACGTGTGCAATGTGTCTATCTGTTTATCTGGGACAAGTTCGAATATTTTGTCTTTAGGCAGTGGACTCGTGGTATCATGAAGTAGTGTTTCGCTAAGGGAGATGGATGCCAAAGGCGTAAGACCCGGCTTAGCTGATTTAGGTTCTACTTGCGTAGAATCCTTGGGTTGAGCGGATTCGAACCCTTGAACTGTGGTGATGTACATTGGTGTTATGTCACTGAACGAAATGTCAGATTTGTGTGACCTTTGGGGGGCAATATCAAACTCTTTGCAGAACTCATCATCAATCGGGACAGTGAATTCATCGGCGTGCTCGGGTGCCTTGCGTAGGTGGATCTCTGTGATACCTTTCTCTGATATTGCCTGGATGATGATATCATGCCGCTTTCTCTCCTCTTCAACCTTCTGAATAATCGTAATCTGCTTCTCCTCCTCAGCTTGCCTCTGCCGTTCGGGCTGCTTAAGCTCTATTTTCTCCTCGATAATCTCCTCCTTTTCAGGTTTCGTGACGATGCTTTCCGTTGTAATAGTGACCTCAGCCGGCTTAGACGGAATCGAGATCAGCTCTGTTTCGTACCCCGTACTCTCGACAGTCACCTCTTTCTCGATGACCTGCCTGATGTCCCATTCCAACTCGGGAATCTCCTTCGACTCGAGTATTACGGAAGCACCTTTTTTGGCTTCTTTTGTGACGGTAATATCGATCACATGGCGGTCTTCTTCTATAATTCTTTCCTCGACTATTTCCGGCTTCGTTTCCTTCGGTTGAGGCTTCTCTTTAAGTTTTATCTCGGCCTTCGTCGTATCCTCAGGAATAAACTCTGCAAATATGGGCATAGAAAATTTAGAATAGAGATATCTCGAGATTACCTAGGTAGTTACTAAGCATGCAGTAAAGTTTCGTTCAGGCATAGCACAAAGCGCGACCGCGTGTTTGTTTGGTAAGGTGTTTTGTTGTGTGTTCGATACGTAATTTTGATGTCAGAAAAAAAAAAGCTGTTTTTTTGTCTATACTGCTGCACTTACCCCTATGGTCCTTCACTTCTCGTTTCTTGACCGCCTCAACAATGGAAACATGTTTTTCCTCCGTCAGTTTACTATCACACTCCACAGTAATGGGTCTTTTGTAAGTTTGCTTGACATCAACCTCAAAATATCTTTCGCTCATACAAGTGATATCATGCTTTTCTTCTGCTTTTGGCTTTACAATAGAGACAACGGTAACTTCTTGTTTGTATTGTTCTTTCTGCTCTACTGCTACTGGCCGCTTTTCGGGTCTCTTTTCTTGAAGCAAAGCCACCTCACCAGATTCTTTGACTATAGCCTGGAAAGGCGCTTCAACTGATTCCTCTTCTTCTGGCTGTTCAACTATGATGACTTCCTTTTCGATTGTCTTTTTTAACTTAGGCACGACCTCTATCTCCATGTGTTTAAGGTCCTCCAAAGAAGTGGAGTCGGTATCGATAGGTCTTGAATAGGTCTGTTTGATGTCAAAATCTGGATAGGTTTCGCTTTCAACCAATATTTCGTACTGTTTTTCTGGCCTAAGCTCTCCGATGGAGACAATGGTAATTGATTTTTCCTGAATTTTCTCCTCAATTTTCGGCACGGACGGCCTTTTCTTTGTCCTTGTTGGTTTCTCTTTTCCAGTCAGGTCTACACTTGATGTTTCAGCTACTGTTGCCTCAAACGGAACCTCCTCAGGAACCTCCTCTTGCTGCTTGTCTTCCTCAATTATCTTCTCTTCTACAACGGCTGGTTTACATTTAATCTCAAATTCACTTCGCTTAAAATCCTCCAACAAGGCTGAGTTTGTACTAACAGGCCTTTTATAAATTTGTTCAACTTCCACATCAGGATATGCCTTGCTTTCAGCTGTGATGTCGTGTACTTCTTCGCGTTTTAGCACTTCCAGAGAAATATCGATCACTAACTTTTCTTGGATCTCCTCTTCAACCTTCTGCACAGAGGGCCTCTTCTTTGGCTTTTCTGTTTTTTTCGTCTGGACTAGGTCGACACTTAAGGTTTCAGCGACCGATGTCTCAAATGGAATCTTTTCAGGGACTTCCCCTTTGGGTATATACTCTTCGAAGACCTCCTCTACAATGATTGATTTGCCCTCGGCCTCGAGTTCGCTACGCTCAAGTTCTTCCAATAAAGTCGACTTTACATCAATAGGTCTTAAATAGATTTGTTGGACATCGATATCAAGATAGGTTTTGCTTTGAACAACTATCTCGTACTTCTTTTCAGGCTCAAGCTCCCCAATAGAAACAATAGTTGTTGGTTTTTCCTGAATTAGCTCTTCAGTTTTCTGTACAGAAGGCTTCTTCGTTGGTTTTATCGGTTTCTCCTTTTCTGCTAGATTTACACCTGAAGTTTCGGTAAGTAATGTCTCGAATAGAACTTCCTCAGGGACTTTTTCTTTCGGCTTCTTTTCTTCAGCAGTCTCCTCTACAACACTTTGTTTACTCTCAACTTGAAGTTCGCTACGCTTAAGGTCTTCTGATGTCGTAGAGTCTACATGGATAGGTCTCTTATAAATTTGCTCAACTTCAAAGTCAGGATAACACGCGCTATCTGTGGCAATATCATATTGTTTTGAAACACTTGGCTGACCGATCGACACAATCGTAAAAGGCAGCTCAGTGGTCTCCTCTTTAGTCATAATAGAAGGTCGTTTTTTGGGTCGTGTCGGTATTTCCTTTCGTGCAAGTGTGACCTCGGATCTTTCCTCAACCGTGGGTTCGAATGGTATTTGATCTGGTCCCTCTACAATTAATTTAGTTTCTGCTTCCACTACCTTTTCGACTGTAGCAATCTCTGCTAGGACTTCTTCAACTTTCGTCGTTTCGAGCTCACTTCGCTGTAGTGCAACTGGCGTTGAAGCATGTACGTCAACAGGTCTTTTGTAGACGTGCTCAAGTTCAGGGTACGTTTCGCTTTCCACAAGAATGTCGTACTGCTTTTCTTTTACAAGTTTTCCAGTAGAAACTATAGTCATCGGTGCCTCGAAAATCGTTTCTCCTTCTTTAATCGGGACGGGCATTTTTGGTTTTTCGGTTACTTCTTTGCGATCGGAGAATAATACCATTGCTTCAGACGTTGTCTCTACAGGGATCTTTACGGCAACGAATTCTCTCAGACTCGGAATATCCTCCAAAATTCGTTTGGGAAGGGCCTGAATTTCACTATGCTTAGGCTCCTCATAGGCAACAGCATCAGTTTCGATTGACCGCTTGTAGGTCTGAGAGACAGTGAGATCTGTATACTCGTCACTGGCTACCACAATGTCATAGCTAGTCTTTTCAGAAGGTTTCGATATAGATATTATATCTATCATCTGTTCCGTAGGTTTTTTATCCTTTTCTCTAATCAATGATGGTTTCTTAGGTTTCTGAGGTTTACTAAGAGTGACGTCTGAGGTTTCTATCATTACAGTCTCAAATAGTGTTTCTGCGATAGCTGGCTTATCGTCTCCGCCTTTAACCTCTTTTATGTCAGTTTCAATCACCCGTTTTGCAGGAGCTATAATTTCGCTGTGCTTAAGTTCCTCATGGGTTATAAAGTCAATACGTATAGGCCTTTGATCACTCTGCACTACCTCGAAGTCGGGGTATTCGTGGCTTTTAACTTCCACGGTACGCTCTTTTTCTTCCGTGAGTTTGTCGATCGAGATAATGGCAACTAATTGTTCGACAACTTCTTCTTCACTTTGAACGGATGGCCGCTTCCGCGGCCTCTTCTCTTTATCCTTCTGCATCAGTGTGATAGCAGAAGTTTCAACTTCACACGGTTCAAATCGTTCTTCTTCAGCATAGGCTTCTTCCTGTTTCTCTGGAGAGACCTTTCTTATGGTACCTTTTTTAGGCCGAGCCTCAATTTCGCTTCGATGAAGTCGTTTGAACGATGTTGTGTCGAGTTCAACAGGCCTTTTGTAGGCCTGTTCAACATTAATCTCCGGGAGCTCGCTGCTTTTGACGACTATACTGTACTGATGATCTTCTGTCGGTTTACCCATAGATACAATAGCCACAGGCTGGTCTTGAATTTCATCCGGCTTTGCAAAAGAAGGACGTTTCTTAGGTTTCTTTGGCTCATCCTTTTTAGCCAATACGATCTCGGACGTTGCTGTTGCAGCTGGCTCAAATGGCTTTCTTTCGGGCGCAGCTTCTTCTATTTTCGTCTCCTTGTCTTCTGTAACGAAAGGAGTTTCGCTAGGCCTTCTCGGTAGCGCATCAACCTCAGACCGCTTCAGCGTTTCAGGCGTTACGGAATCGACACTCACCGGCCTTTGGTACGTCTGCTCAACCGTCGAGATCTCCGGATATATTACAGTTTCGATCACGATGATACGGTCAGTATCCTGCGTTGGTTGGCTTAAGCTAATAATCGCTATAGGCTGTTCAGTTATTTTTTCTTCTTCCATTTGGACTAATTGTTTCTTGGTCGGTTCTTCCTTTTTAGCCGGGAAGGTTACGGTTACTTCGGATGCTTCAGTAGCTATCGTTTCAAAAGACATTTCCTCAACTACTTCTTTTGGTATTTCTTTCTTTTCACCCTCCACTTCTTTGACGGTTGTAGTTTTACCACTTGCCTCAATTTCGGTGAATTCCAATTCTTTTTCTTGAATTGCCTCAACCTCGATGGAAGGTACGTACCTCTGTTGTATGTTGATATCCGGAAGCTCGTCGCTTGAGACCGCAATTTTAGGAGTCTTATAATGTGTGTATCTTCCGATAGAAATTCCGACCGGCTGACTAGCTAGAGGTTCTTCTACCTCCATCGGGAGTTCCTGACGTTTCTTTTTTTCCTTCGTCGGTTTCAGTTTTGAAGCGAGCTTTACATCTGACATGATTTCATACTTCCTTTCCGCTGGTACCTTTTCAATTACAATCTCCTCAATTATTACAGGTTCATCAGGTTTTTCTTGTATACGCGGCGACATATCGACTTCAGAGCGCACCAATTCATCGGGAGAAAGAACGCTAACGTCTATGGGTGTCTTGTACGCCTGTTCTATATCGAAATCGGGATATTCGCTACTACCAAGAACAATATCGTGCTGAACTCCGTCAGGGTTTTCAATTGAGACGATAGTCACTAATTGCTCGTCGAGCTGCTCCTCAAAATCAATGGACGGTTTCTTTTTAACTTTCTTTGGTTTATCACCCTCCGTTAAAGCGATATCAGTGTTTTCTATCTCTGTTGCTTCAAACAAAACTTGCTCGCGCACTTCTTCTTGAGGCTTTTCTTCAACAACCTTGGGTGTCCTTTCCAGCCGGGTTTTCAGTTTTTTGGTCATCTCGATGTCAGTTGAATATTGTTTTTCTGTACTACTTGCCTCAACAGACATAGGTCGAACGTATGTTTGCGATACATCGAAGCTGGGGGCCTTTCTGCTTTCAAGAGCGGTGGTAACCTCTTGCCCTTTTGGCGCAATTGCCGAATCGATAAGAATGGGAACTTCCTCAATCGTTTCTTCATCACCCTTTTTCGGTTCGGTTGCCCTTATCAGCTTAGACGGCTTGCCCTTTTCTTTCAGCGTAATATCGGTTGTCTCTGAGAATACCATCTCGGTAGAATCAATACCCTGGTCCATCACTTGCTGTTCCTTTTTAGGTTTGTCTTCTACAAGAATTGGTGCTTCTGGAGCTTGCAAAGGAAGTTCTTCTGGCTTATATTCCTGTGGCAAGAATACTTCTTCCACATATCTTTGCGGCCCAACCTGTTCTTCATGCTCCTCAAGACTGACGTCTTCATGGACGATGTCCTTGAAAACAACCCTTTTCTTCTTAGGCGCCTTCTTCAAGCCTGAAATTTTAAGAAAATACGGATTAAGATATGTATTCTGTAGCTTCAAATAGTGCGACACGTGTAGCCTGTTCGCTGCGAATCACTGCGACAGAAAAAAAGCGGCAAGCAGCTGCTGCGGTCTTTTCAGCATGAAAAGTAAAGCATAGGATATGGTTCGTTGGCTTTGGGCTCCAACTCTTTCGTGGAAGAACTCGACCTCAGTGGTAATTTATTGATGTGACCGTTATCACAATAAAGCTAATTATTTTGTGTATCAACAAACGTCCAGTAGTAAAGGTCAGAATCGCAGTACTTGCTACGATGGACTTTTACCGACAACTATAAGACCCACTGAACTCGAATAACTCGCAATTTGATTTCCACTAGACAAAGTTAAGTATTATTTTAAAGGTATTACATACCCATCATATATACCGTACATTACATTATCTATAACAATCAGTATAAGCGTACTCATCTACATTTTTTCGCCCTTAATACACATCTATACACCGATCGATTTACATTTGTAATTTATTTCATGAGAAACGGTCAATAGTAGTTGCAAAATGACGCACGTTAGAGGAAAATAAGCCCATTTAGTACACGCAATCTTTCAAACCTGAAAGCTGAGCAAGCAGCGGAGTGTATTGCAGCCTGATAAGCCCGCGATAAAGCTGACAAAAAGCAGAAGTCGTAGATAGATACGACATTGATGTGGGCACCTGACCTACCTGTATCTACGGGAGTAGTCTGATTATCAATTTCTTTTGGCGTCTCCCAGGTCTCACCCATGACATCTTGACCGGTTAGCTCAGTGTACATTTTCTGGAGCCCGCGCACACTCAGAAGCTTTTTTATACAGATCTCTGGCGTGTGCACTTCAAACATATGAGGCTTCATGCTGAAAGCAGATGTTTTTGCACTTTCATAGTGCCAGGTTTTATCGATTGTGGTATCCTTAGCATTAGAAATGGAATACACACGCGATTGATCACACAGGGGTTTCAGTCTCGCAGTCATCCAAATGGGAGTCAAGTCATAAACTTGTGGCTCGTGTATACTAGTTACAACTACTTGCTCCTCTTGTTTGTCCACTTTTTCTGGCTTTTGCTTTTTGTGGGGTCGCTCGCTGCGGATGAGCATTGCCAAGGACGTTTCTGCCCGTTCCTCATCTGTTCCTTTGGATTCTGTTATGGTACGGATTTTGATGTATTGCTTGACCTCAAAGCCTAATCGATCACTGCTACTAACGGTAATACTGTGTTCCACTTTTGGTTTACTTAGCTTACCGCTGTCGAGAATGATCTCGACGTCCTCAACAATACCCTCGGTTTTTTCGAAAGTCTTCTCTTTAGGTTGCTTGGCTGAACTTTTTGATTCGAGAATGACGACTCCTTCGCTAATTTCTCTTGGTTCGAAAGGTCGCTCCTCAAGTGCTCGATCTAGTGGTATCTTATGCTTTTTCTTTGCCTTTCTCTCGCTATCCTCATCAGAGCCTTCCTCTTCAGGAACCTCGACGGTCTTGAGAGTTTTCACCTCCTTAGTAGATTCATTCGGAAGCGTTGTAGACTCTACGACAGCCTCGACTAAGAACTTCTTTTGTTCTGGTTTCTTAGATACCACTATTGCACATTCCCTGACTTCGAGTTCTTCAATACCAGGTTTCACAAACAAATTTTTTTCAATGGTGTCATCAAACGATTTAGGTGTGCTAGCCCTCACTGCTTTTTCGATTTTTTTAGGCTTAGTTTCCATCTCAAGAACAGTTTCAGCGCGCTCGTCTCTAATACATGCGGTAACTATTGGAGTCATCAGCTTTTGGTAAACATCAAAGTCGGGGTATTCGGTACTCTCGATTGTTATGTCACAACTGCTTGTTGGTTCTTCGTGTTTGGAAGTATTTAAAATAATTTTCGCATGTTCAATTATGTCTTCTCTTCGCTCTAGAGCCTTTTTCTTCGGTTTCCTGCTAGTAGATCCAGACTTCAGTGTCACATCCTGTGTAATGATATGATCCATTTTGAGAGGCACCTCCTTAGTAACTGTAGCTTCAACACTGTCAGAAAATATTTTAGTTCCTTTCTCGGGCTGTTCCAGATCATCCGTTACGGTTTTGACTACTTGGCCTGTTGTAGATTTTTCAGAGGCCTTGTCTATATCAGGCTTTTTATGTACCTCAACCATGAATTTTTCAATGTTGGGTTGTTCTTTACCGGCGTATTTAGTGTCCTTCATCCTGTCAGTGTTTGTTGCTTGTTCACTAGCCTTAGGTTGCTTCATTTTAAGCTTTTTCCTTTCTGATGTTTTACCTTTGATAGCCATTTCAATCGTAGTTTCAATATGGCTTGAAGTGTTATCTTTCGACTCGACTGCAATCGGCATTTTTGGTAGTGGTTGAACCTCAAGCGTAGGGTACTTACTGCTGTCAAGAACCATTTCGTGAGTTGTCTTAGGTTTCTCAAGCTTACTTATCTCTATGATGGTTTGCATATCTTGTAGGATCTCATTTTCAAGCTTGAAAGCCTTTTTCTTAGTCTTTCCTTTAGGTACGTGTCTCATAAATTCGATATCCCGAACGCTCGTCATTGTTGTTTCAAATGGAAGATCTTCAAGAAGATCCTGTTTAACTTCTTCAGGCAGCCTTGTTTTCTCGGTCTTTGGTTTTTGATCGTCAATAGTTTGGTGCTCTTCGAATTCTTTAGGTGTCTCCACGCTGTACATTTCAATGGTAGGACCCTCAACGACTGATTCGATAACCTCAATATCCTTTACTGCAATCACTTCCTTTTCGGATGCCTCTTTAACCTCACCCTTTGTTTGAGGCTTCTTTTTCTTGGTATGCGTTTCTACACTTTTTTTAGGCACGAGAACGGTCTCAAATGCGGTCTGCGCCCGGTCATCTGTCATTCCCTTAGATTCTAACACAATCGGTTGTTTAATTATCTGATTGGTTTCTAGCTCTGGATAGCCAGTGCTATCGACCACAATTTTCTGTTCTGGTTTTTTGCCACTCAACCATTCATATTCCATTGTAACGTGGATCTTCTCGGGAGATTCTTGTTTCTTTTTAAGCTTTTTGGATTTTTCAGTCTCAAGAATTATCTCCGCCGTAGTTTCAACTGCTAGTTTTAGAGGGTGCTCTTCCGAGGCCGGCTGTTTAGACTGCTGTTTCGGAGCTTCTTTCGGCTTCTCTTCAATAAATTTAAGAATATAACCCTCTTCAGGTTGCTCAGTCATCATCCTTTCCTCAACTGCATCATCTGGATACGTAACAACCTTAGTAATAGATTTTGTTACTGAATCCTTTTTAATCGGGTGTTTAACAATTTGTTCCCTGGTCCCAACTAATCTTCTTGGGGTTGTTTCTATCTCAAGAAGCTCTCTCCTCTGAGTCGCTATGGTCTCTGTTTGGGTCTCAATAGGTCTTAGTATGGTCTGTTCAACTTCGAACTCAATTGGGTATACAGTGCTTTCGACAACAATGTCGTATTTCGTTTCTGTAATTTCCTGCTCCTTTATATCGAACGTTATCACGGGTCTTTTCGAAGTCACAACAAACTCCTCTAAAGCGGGCTTCTTTGGTTTCCTCTTTAGTGGCTTACCTGCTAATGTTATGAGAGTTGTGTGTGTTTCAGTAGTCTCAAATGGCTCGAGATCTGTTGTTTCTATTACGGACATTTTTTCATCTTTTGGAACAGTATCTGATACTTTGCCGGGTGTTTCTTCGAATTCGACTATTTGAACTGACGCGTGCTTTCTCTCTTTTGAAAGCATTTCGATGACTGTTTCGACGCGTCTAGTCGTTGTGTCTTGCGAACTGATCTCCACTGGCAGCTTAAATCTTTGTTCAAGATTGGGATAGCTTGCGCTTTCAACGACTACATCATGGGTTTGTTTTTGTTTGTCTACTGTCCCAACCTCTGTGATCACTTCAATATCTCGTAAGGTCTCGATATATTCAACATATTTCTCTTTTCTAGAAGCCTTCTTTTCCGATGAGCGCGTCTTGAGTACTAAATGGCCCAATGAAATTTTACGTACATCAAATGGAAGATTTTCAAGTTCTTGATCTTTATTCTCCGTTAGTTGTTCTTTCAGTTTCGTAGGCTGCTCTTCAGTATCTTCTATCTTAGATGTAACCATTTGTTCGTTCAGCTTATAGTCGAAAAGCACGGGCTCTTCTACGACCTCTATAATCTCTTCAATCGCAGTTTTTCTCGATGGCTTGTTCGGTTTCGTGGGCTTCGGCGTCTCCTCAAAGACTTCATATGATTGTGTAATTATATCACCCTGCCTTATACGAACTGTAGTTATTTCATCCGTACTTCCATCCGGACGTTGAACGATTATGGTTTCCTCTTCTGTTACTGGCTTTTTGTTGTCCCTTTCTGGTCTGCCATCTTTAAGCTGTGTTAACACCTTCTCAGTAGCTTCTTCATAAATCACTTCGTGGGGAACAGTTTCGGTCACTTCGACGACACCTTCGATTTCTTCCACATCTTGGATCAGGGAACGAGGAGTCTTCCTTCTTGTACCGTTTGGCTCAGATTTTCGAGGAATGAGCTCTTCTATAGTTGTTTCGAGAGTTCCATCAGATTTCTGTCTCGTCTTTGTTATTACCGTAGCAGTACGACCATCAGGAACGTATATTTCCTCGATACTCTCTTCGATGACTTCATGCGTCGGTTCCCTAATGGTGTATGTATGCGGAATCGTGAGGTAGACAGTGATGGTACGTTCAACGATCTCACCTTCGTTGGTAACAATGCTAGCCTTGCGCCTTGTCTTCTTGACTTTCTTATCCATCGTGATACTCGTCTCTTCAATCACATCGCCAGGATGGGCCTCCGACAAATCATATGTGTGCGCAGGAAGATCAACTGTTTTAACTTTCTGGGTGATTACGCCCCCTTTGGTGACAGTCGTTTTTGTTGTGCGTTTTTTCGGTTTACCTTTTGCGTCGAAATAAATCATGGATGACTCGTGTGAAGTATCTCGTTTTACTGAAATGGCCTCGATTTGGATAGGTTTGACTATTTCAAGTTCTGGGTATCCTATTGAAGTAAAACTAATATCCTGCATTGATGTTTTCGGCTCTAAACGAATGATTTCAGTAGTAATTTCACGTTTCTCAGCGCTATCTACCGTATCCCTAATAAACGATCGCCTTTGAGCTTTATGCTTACTAATCTTAGCTACATTGAGCTCGATCGTTTGCTCTACGATCTGATCGTAAGATGGCGTTTCTAAAGGTGCAACACTTTCCATGAGAGTTACAACATTTCGTTCATATGAACCATCTTTCTTTTTCTTCTTTTTCTCAACAGTGGTCACTTTCTTATTGGGTAGATTAACGATTGTAGTACACTCCTCCACCACGTCGGAAACAGGTCTACCATACATATCTTTATTGACGGGGGTACCTTCTACAACACACATCTCCGGATGATGGATTCTTTCAGGTGTGATTAGAGAGAAATATTCTACTTTCGGTTTGAATTCCCATGTTTCGGTAGTTTCATGACAGACATTTCCATCCGGACTCTTCACTTGCTTAGTGGCTTTTTGCACAGTCAACTTACCAGTGTCAAATGTAACTTCTTCGGTTCGCTCAATAGGTTCAGGCAATTCGTAAATCTGTGAGACAGTTTCCCATTCGTCTACTGTTTCGATAGTGCTTTCCACGGTCCGTTCTATACTTCCGTCAGGCATTTTAATTTTTTTAATAGTTCTTTTTCTCGGTTTTCCAGCGTTATCGATAGTAAGAAGTACTCGGTCTTCTGTCACATTCGATGTTCGTCTTCCTTGCCAGTCGGTCTTAACGGGAATTGTTTGCAGTACCTCTAGGTCTGGATAGCCGAGAGCCTCGAGTGTAACTTCATGCTCTGACGGTCTTGGCCTTAGTACTGTCACTTCAATCAGAGACAACTGCTCTGGAATGTGTCTCCATTTAGGCTTCTTTCTGATAACCTTTTTCTCAGTAATATCGGCAACTTCAAGTGTGATTTCGCTTTCTGATACAGTAATGAACTGGTCCTCTGGAGCGCAATCTGTATATATGCGGGTAAGTTCGCGGCGTGGTTTTAGACGCTTTGTCAAGAATTCGAGAACACCTGGAATAATCTCCTCTTCTTCCGTGGTTTGCCGTTTAACGTCTTGCGGCATTTCTGCGCTCCCTGGTAGAAGTTCTTCCATTGCCGCCGATTCTTCCTTGACTTCCATTTCCTCGACAATTTTTTTAACGGTTCCGTCAGGTTGCTTAGTTTTCTTAGTGACAGTTTTAATTTTAACATCTTTACCGCGTTTCTTCATCCTTCGTACCTCGAGAATTTGTTCAGTTACTTCACGATCCATGATTTCGATGGGTATGTGGGGTCTCACTTCAAAATCCGGAAGACCTATTGATGTTAAAGCCACGTCGCGGAACTCGGGCTTGGGCTGATAAATTGATATCTCAGTTATAATTTCCTTCGGACCCTCGTCTTCTGCAGTAACTGTTTTGATCAGTTTCTTTTTATCCACACGGCCGGTCTCGAGCACTATACTCGACTGTTCGATCAGAGATGCCATTTCTTTTGCAAGCGGTGCTTTGTCAATGACCTCTTCCTCAACCGCAATTTTTTTGCGATCATCTAGATATACTTCCGTCTTTTTAATTTCCTCGTCGTCTATATCTTCGATGGTATAATGAATTAATTCCTTTATCGAATCGGGCATCTCGGTGACTCCAGAATCAATACTGCATTCCGTTTCGATCTTATTCATCTCTACAGAAATGACAGTACCTTCTGGCAAAACTTCCCTTTCCTTCGGCTGATCTTCCGTAGGCATATCTGTGGCGGGTTTAGTAACCGTTACTTGTTCTATAATTCCATCAGGCTGGCGAGTCTTTTTGGTTACCTTTTTGAGTTTTGGGCAGTCGATTGGCTTAACATATTCAACTTTCTCCTCAGTAATTGGCTTGGTTTGACCTCCCAGAGGCACGCTCATCTCAAGTTCAGGAAGGTCTACTTTCGTGGGAGTTACTAATCTAAAGTACTTTGGATGTGGCTTGAATTTAATCGTCTCTACAGTGTAAGCGGGAATATCTGCTATTTTAGAACTAGTTATTACTTCTTTCATAATCTCCGCACCGTCAAGTACGGTTTTCTCGGTGACTATGCTTTCTGGTCGTGCTTCACCAGCTCTGCTGGGCCTCAAATCACCCTCCTGTGGCTTTTTAAGTTCCATTTCGGTAACCGTTTCAACTGTTCCATTAGGTTGACGAACCTTTTTAATTTTTATTGTTTTCTTAATATCGTGTGTAATTTCCACAATAGTGGTTTCATTAAAAACAGGCATTTGTTGGCCGCTTGAATCCGTTTCTATTGGCAGAAGCTGACGAACTTCAATAACGGGGTATCCTATTGATTCCGTATCGATGGTAACATGTTCATCTTCTTTGGTTTTCTTTGGAGTGAAAATGATGGTTTCAAGTTCGGTTTGTTCTGGCTCCTTTTTGTCATCCTTGCTCACAGACTTCTTTTTCTTAGTTATTTTTCCAGGTTCGAATTCGATAGTAGTTTCGGTGATCTCTTCGCTTGGGGCAGTTGTGTCGCTGAGAACGTAATGTTCTGGGAAGACTTCTGAAATCTCGCCAGTTTGCTCAATACTTCCGTCAGGCTTCCTAACTTTTTTGCTCTTCTTTGTCGTCACTTTTCCTCGAGAATCTTTAATGGTCTCCGCAGTAACTTCGGTAGTTTGTTTCGGCTGATTTCTTGCGTCTATTTCAACTGGTCGTTTGTCCAGAAATTCGAATTCAGGTATCCCAAAACTAGTTACATCCACAAAACGCTCCGTATTTGTCGGTTTTAGAATTGAACTAACGGTTTCAACAATTTCGATTTCTCCCTCTTTATGAAAATCACACGTTTTCTCTTTTTGACGCTGAATGTGAACGCCTTCAAGTGCAATTGATTCTTCAGTTGTCTCCATAAAGGCTTCCTTTTGGGAGACGTCAAATGTAAATGGCACAAACTCTAAGATATCGGGTCGCACCTCAAGAATTTCGATTGTGCGTTCGACACTTCCATCGGGTTTCTTTTCCTTCCTGATTTTGGTCGTTTTCTTACGGCCCATTTTGCTATCGGTAGTTGTAGATGATATTTTTATAGGAGCATTTTCAACGTCTTTGGAAGTCATCTCAGGGTATCCGATCGACTCGGCTGTGATTTCAGGCATTTTGTCATCCACCTTGAGGCAAGTGGTATCCGTGGTTAACTTTTCTACTATATTGCCTTGTCGCTTCTCTCGCGTAAGATTTTCCTTATATACTGTTGCTCCGTGGAGGTCAATTTTCTGTTCAGTGATTTTAGTCACATCTGTCTCAGGAGTGACCTCGAACTCATGGATCGGATAAGTTTCCTCTTCAACAATGAAGAGCACGGATCCATCGGGTTTTCGGATACGCTCAATCTTGTTTTCACGCTTGATCTGGTTGTTTACCTTTTGCTTTTCGACGACCGTCTCGTGGGTCTCCTTTCTGGGAACCTTTCCAGTTTTAGGGAAATTTGTTAACACTGCTTGCAGCGAGGGGTAGTCAAAGAGTTCTACGGGTGTCAACACATATGCCGTTCGCGGTGTGTATTCAATCATTTCGACGGTCTTGTCGATAACATTAAGTGATGGTCTTTTTATCGTTTTTCGCCTTTTAGTAATCGTTCCTGAAGGCACCTCCTCGATGGTTTCGGATAACTCGCAGGGAGTAACCTCAGCATCTTCAGGAAGCGTCACCACGAGCTTTTCGATCACTATCTCGTTGCCACGTTCATCAGTCCCTTTCGGCTGTTTAGTAATCCTCTTTATTGTGCGTTTGCCCTTCTTCTCGATTATCTCTGTTGCCTTATCGGGAAGCTCTTCAACTGTTATCCTTGCCAGCTGTCCTACGTCCGCTTTGGGATAACCTAACGAGGTCAATGTAACGGGCCTTTCAGGCTCCTTCGAATGTACGACTACAGTCTCGACAACATGTTCAATCACGTTCTCTCTTGATAAATTCATTTTCTTTTTGGTCTTCTTAATTTTACCACGAGTTAGTAATTGAATTTCCTCGGTGCTAGTTGAGTCAAGGTCTGGTCGATCAATCTTGTGTAAAGCTGTTGTTGCAACAACCTTTTCTATTGTACCATCCACTTTATGAGTTTTCTTTGTTTTCTTTTTGGTTAGCCTCTCGGGCGAGGCAATTGTTTCTTCTGTCACTTCGCATATGTCTTCAAGGGGCCTACCTGTTAGATCATATTTTTCGGGAAGAACTTCTATGAACTGCATTTCCTCTATCCCGATCTGATCGAGCCGGATATTATAATATTTGGGTTTCGGTGTGAACACGGTCGTTTCAACGAGTTCCTCGGATACTGCATTTGACGGTTGCCTTTTCTCGACAGTCCTTGTGATCGTACCAACGTCCAGAACTTTAGTCTCCTGTTCTATTGTATCAATTGGCAAAGACGCATCGTCAAACACCTGCATGTGCTGTTCGACAACTCCATCAGGTCGCCTTTTCTTCGATGTAACTTTCTTTTTAGGATGTCCTTTACTATTCATTGAGATGAGCGTTGTTTCTTCGAAAATGTCTTCCGGTCTGCCTCGCGAGTCGAGGCCGATAGGTAACTTCTGTTGCAATTCGAGTTCAGGGAAACCAACGGACGCCACAGAAATGCTGGGAGAGTCCGGTTTAAATACTGTGCTTTCAACCATTATTTCTGCTTCAATAGTTTTATCATCCGACAAATGCTTCCTCACTAATCTCTCTTTGCTCACTTTAGCAACATTCAGGGTTATTGTTTCAGTTTGTTTCTCAAACTCCTCCTCTGTCGGCATTTGGCTGATTGTCTCGGTACTAGTGATGGTTTTCTTCACTCTTCCATCTGGTTTTATGGTACCCTCTTCAACAACTTTACCTTTCCTGGAAGGCGACTCAATGATTGTAACTGTCTGCTCACTTGGTGTCTCGACCTGCTGCAAGCCCCTGATTCTTGGTATTTCCTCTGGAAGTTCCACGATTAAGCCTTTAATGCTGTGTAGCTGAGGTGAAGGTGAAAACTCAGTAATTTTACATGCATCGATCGTTTCTTTGCTTGGAGTTTGAATGGTCCTAATCGCTTTACGCACTTGCAGGGTACCCGCGTCAAAGGTCTCTGTTGTATCGGTTACCTGATCTGGTGTCCAGGTAATATTAAACTCCTGAGGTTTGATTTCCATTTGTGAGAGCCTTTCAATATTGAACTCTACCACCTTTTTAGTAGTTCCATCTTTCAATGTTCTCACTTTTCTGGTCTTTTTGGTCTCTGTTTTATCTTTATCCATAGTTATTTCTATAATCTGTTGCTCAATTGTGGAACGCCTCCTACCGCGAGAGTCAATCACAAACTCGATCGGAAGCACTTGCTTGACTTCCAATTCAGGATACCCAAGAGACGTAGCCGTAACTTCAGGATACTCTGGTTTCTTTTTAAGGGTTATTACATCAATCGTCATGTTCGGCGTCGTTTTATCCGTCACTCTTTTCTTCATGATGACCGCTGTTTCCACGTCGATTGTTTCCTCTGAAATAGAATCAAATTTAGCTGTGGAAATGAGGTTTGTAAAGTGAATATTATCCGGGCTAGCACCTGCGTGTTGGCTTTCGATGGTTCGAAAAGCATATTCCTCATAAGGGATACTACGAACGAATACTATCTGTTCAACTATTCCTGAAGGTCGACGGATTGTTTTTATTTTCCGCTCTTTTGGTTTACGGGCTCTGTCAATAAATGTCTGTGTGGTTTCGCGCTCTAAAGTACCTGAAAACATCACTGTAACATCGCTCGGCGTAGATATGTTTATATCCGAGTAGCCTAATGACATAACCTCAATAGGAATTGGTTCAGTAATTAGTCTTTTCGAGTTTGGAGTAAATATCAGAACCTCAGGACCTTCCTTATATTCATCTAGAAGTTGATGAACTTTTGGCATCATCTTCCTTTTCAGAACCGTGCCACTTTGCAAGATTATAGTGTTCTCAGTGATCGGTTTAAACCAACTAAGGATATCGGGTTTTCTATGCGCGTCCTGTACGGTACTCTCGGTAATTGTTATCTTCTCAATGCTACTGTCAACCCTTTTAATCGTTTTTGACCTTGTGCTTTTCACAGGTTTTGTGTCATCACTGTCAATGAGCTTCTCTTCAACTTGAACAAGAATAGGTTGTGGATTGGAATCCAAAGGAATTTCACAGAACAGTTCCAGCGGAACTTCGTCGGTTACACGCCTCGGTGAGAACTGAACTTCCTCAATCGTAATTGTAGATGGAGCTATGTCAGACGGTTTTATCGACGTTTTCTTTCTAATAATGCGCGCCTCTTGTGGTACACTGAACTCAGGTAAAGGTCTCATGGTTACTGTGTAGTATGTATGTAAAGGGATGGCCTTCTCGGTTACAGATTGCTCGACTACTCCAGATGGCATTGTTTTGGTTTTAATAGTTCTCTTAATGGGTATCCCTTCTTTACTAATAAATATCTCAGTAGTGTAAATTTCGATTTCGCTGGCCGGAGACGCACTCGAGTCAACAACGATTGGATAAAGCACATTAAGTTCTGGATATCCTATAGAATTACATTCTATGTTTAATCTTGATGGCTGTTTCTTAGGAACAAGTTTGGTAACTTCAATGGTTACTTCTTCAAGCTTCGATGTAGTTTTGTCTAGTTTGGCCGCTTTCAGCTTTTTCTTTATAACTGTGGCTGTTTTGAGATCAGTATGCTGCTCGGAAACCAAAGTAAAACCAAGTGAAACGTCATCTGGGGCTGTTTCTCCAATTTTGTCCGAAAGCCCCGAAATCTGGTCAGCTATTCCCGAGGGTTTTCGACTTAATCGTGTTTTCCTTTGCTTGAATCTTCCGCTTTGATTAGTGAAAATTTCGATCTGTGAGATATCAACTGGATATGTGAAATCGACCTCTGAAGACAATTGTAGAAAACCATGTGGTAGATTAGAAACGACTGGCGTGTGTGCAGCTGGTTGAAACATAATTATTTCAATTTTATTAGTTTCATCCACTTGCGATTTCCTTTCCTTGGCAGTTATCTTTTTTGTTACCCCAATGGGAGTCCTCATTATCTCTTCTTCAACTTCGTCTATGGTTTCCACCAAACACTGCACGGCGTCATCTTCATCTTTCGGTCTTTTGCTTTGCTTGGTCTTTTCCCTCCACGGAATTTCCTGCACTAACATTTCGTAGCTCTGTGGTGACAAACTACATTCAGTGACCACCTGCTCAATCACTCCTGACGGCTTCCTCGTGCTTCTTATTGTTTTTCGTTTCGGCGTACCCTTCAGATCTACGAATAGTTCGCTTGTTTGAAGTACGACATCTGAGGAAGAAATAAACTCAAGGGTGACCCGATTGAAAACATCAAGCTCAGGATAACCAAGCGACGATACATCGATTGCTATATCTGAGATTCCCCTTTTTGGCGTAAAAGTTACCACTTCAATAGTTGATGCTTCAATGTCATCGGTTAACGATCCTTTTCGTTTAGTTCTTGTGATCGTTGCTAGGTCGAAATCGATTGTTTCTACAACTTCAGCTGATTTGAAATGATCTAAATTTTCGATCCGTCTGTCAGACTTTCTCAGTTCGGTGACCTGCTCGATACATCCCGATGGCTTGTGGACAGTACTTATTTTCTTAAGCATATGCTTACCACTCTTATCTGTCACCTCTTCAGCCTGTTCTACGACAATTACTTTGTTCATGTCTACGTCAGTGTATTTTGGTAAGGGCAAAAGCTCGTCCGGCAGCTTCCTAACATGAGGACTTTTAGGTTCAAAGGTAACAATTTGAAGATCAACCACTTCCATATTGCCTTCTGATGTAATCATTTTAAACTTAAAAGCTTTGATACGTTTTTCCCCCTCATATGTTTTCTCTATTTGCTCAGGTATTTCTTCGTCGTTTTGGCGTCGTTCAAGAGGAGCCGCATTTTCCGTATCCCTTTCCTCTATAGCAATTTGCTCTGGCCGCAGTTGCTCTGTTTCGAACGTTTTTTCCACTATTTCTGATGATCCTTCTCCCAAGGCAACATAGGTCTCAAAAGAAATTCTTTGTTCAGTGATCAACTGTTCAATAGTTCCACACGGTCTGCTTGTGGTTTTTGTCACCTTCTTCTTTGGAACACCGTTCAAGTCAACGAAGATTTCGCTCTTCTCGACAACTATGTCCTCACCGGGTGAGACCTCCGATTTCAAAGTCACAACTGGAATAATATTTAGATCCGGATAACCTAGAGACAAAGCCTTGATGTCTCTAGGCGCAACAACCTCTTTTGACGAGAACGTTAAGATTTGAACAGTAAGATCATCGTGAGAAAGCTCAGCTTTAGGTTTCAATATTTTCCTGGTAAGCTTTGAGGAGCCAATGTCAATGGTCTCCTCAGACATGATAATATTGTCAATATTTTGTGGCTCTTCACGTGGCTTCTGGACGAGCGTCTTGATCTCTGTAAGCTGTTCTATAACTCCCGAGGGTTTTCGAAGGGTTTTAGTTTTCTTCACCTTATTTTTTCCTCTAATATCAACTATTTGTTCAGCATTTTCTGTTACAATCGGCTGGTCCATATCAATTTCAGCTCGTAAGGACAGGGGTTGAATATCTTCAACTAATCGACCGATATCAACGGTTTTCGGTGTGAAAGTAATAAGTTCCACTACAGTGATCCCTTGATTACCTCTGCCTGTTGGCTTCTTGACTGTTACAGTTTTTTTTGCTATTACTGCCGTTGGCGTCTCTTCCTTCTCTACAGGGGCGCCCAGGAGCTCCTCGCAAGTATGGAATTCGCCAGGTTGTCCTAGGCTGTACGTGCTTTTTGCTAGGAGGTCTCTAGCTAATAATTCGTACGTCTGACTTAGCATTTCGACTTCTGTGAGTGTTTGTTTGATGATACCGGAGGGTTTTTTGATCGTTCTGAGGGTTCTCTTTATTGGCTCACCTTGTAGATTAACTAAAATTTCACTTCGCTCTACGAAAATGTCTTCTGAGCTTGAGGGCTTAGAGTTGATAGTGATTTTGGGAAGCACATCGAGTTCAGGGTATCCTATGGAGGTAATATCGACATTTCTTTTCGGCGCGTCATGTTTGGGTATAAACGTCGTTACCTCTATTAGGACATTGTCTGTTTCGGTAAAAGATCGTCTTTTTATGGGCTTCAATTTCTTTTTAACAATTTTGCCAGTCCCAAGGTCAAATATTTTTTCGGATAAAACCACGCTTTCTGGTTCTTCTGGCCTCATGAAATGTTTTTCTACTTCTTTTACTTCACCAACCTGTTCAATTATACCAGAAGGTCTATAAATAGTTTTCGTACGCTTGGCCACAGGTTTACCGTGACTGTCCACAATTTCTTCAAGCTGCTCGACAATAACCGCATGATCTTTATCAAATTCTGACAGCTGGGACAGAGGAATGATTGCTTTAGGCAAATCTACAGGATTGTACGTTTTAGGCTCAATGATCACCATGGAAAGTTCTAATAAACTGTCCTCAACTGGCGCCTTACGTTCTCTAGGTTTGACCCTTTTGGTCTTTATAGTTGCCTTGGATGTTTCCTGGACGCTCATTGGCAACTGTTCAAGCTCTGGAGGCATTTTAAGATGTTCTGGTTTTCTAATAACTTTTCTTTGAGGCTCTTTTAGGCTGAGCTGGCTCAAGTAATCTTGTTCGGGAACTACACTGTCAATAGCCATTCTGTAAGACTGGACAGACATAGAACGTTCGGCGATGATCTGTTTAAAAATTCCAGAGGGTTTTCTGGTAGTCACGACCGTTTTCTGTATTGGTTTGCCCCTTGAGTCTACGAAGATTTTACTGGTTTCGAAAACGATATCTTCCCTTATCGAAGGCTGACATTCGATTGTGATAGAAGGCAATATATCTAGCTCAGGATAGCCAAGTGAAGATACATTGATTTCGTGCGGTTTTATTCCCTTCTTCGGAATAAGGACAACGGCTTCGATTTCTAGGTCCGTTGTATCTATATTCCAAGGCTTTCGCTTCGGAATCAGCTTTTTCTTTGTTAACCGCGCTGGTCCGAGATCAATGGTCTGCTCAGATAAAGTAGTTGTTTCAAGCATATCCTTTTGTTCTGGCAGTTTTTCGACCTCCTCAATTTCAGTTATCTGCTCAATAATGCCAGAAGGCCTACGGAACACTGTAGTCTTTTTTACCATTGGTCTTCCTCGAACATCTACAATTTTCTCGATCTGCCCTGCCACTATTGTCTCTGTGGGAATTTCTTGAACTTCTTCATCGATTAATATCTCCTTTGGCAAATCACTCATTCGATAATCCAACTTCTTAGGTTCGAAAGTTATTGACATAACTTGAACCAGCCTTTTTTTACCAAGTTGGGTAATCTTCCTTATTCTAGCCTCTTTTTGTCTGATAATAGCGACTGGAGTTTCTTTAACTTGCTCCGGAACGTCTTTTAGTATGTCACAGATTTTTACGCCCTCCGTGTTGTCTTCTGGAATGACAAGCCCTTCAAGAATTTCGTGCTTGACGTCGATGTCCGTGATATATGTTTCGGAAACCTTGGACTCAAGTGCTTGCGTATCAGGAACGTCCGCTTTTCCGGGGAAGCTCTTAGCCTCAAAAATTCCTTTGGAGTCAAACGATAGTCTTTTCCTGGGCATCCTTCCAGTTGATATTTCATATACATATCTTGGTATAGCTTGCTCTTTAACTGTTCGTTCGACTACCCCCGACGGTCTTCTCTTTGCCGTTATAGTCCGTTTTTTTGTCTCTCCGTTCTTGTTAACAAAAATTTCGTGTGTCTCAATAACAATATCATCTCGTAGAGAGGGCTTGGTCTTGATCGTAATCCTTGGAAGCACGTCCAACTGGGGATAACCAAGCGACGTTACGTCAATGGTTCGTTGTGAATGTTCTTCTTTAGGTGTGAGTGTCACTACTTCAATAGGCAGGTCAAACACGCTTTCCGGCGTACACTTTTGCTTTGGTCTCATTTTCTGTTTACTAAGGTTTGCTAGACCAAGATCGATAGTTTCTTCGGACATAATTATACACTCGAACGAGTCTGATCTTTTCCGAGGCCTTCCGCGTTCGTATACCTCAGATATTTGTTCAACAATCCCTGATGGCTTTCTTAACGTTTTAGTCTTTTTTTCCATAAGCTTGCTATTGATATCGACAATCTCTTCGGTTTTTTCAATTACAATATCTTCGTTTGTATCCACATTGTGTATTTGGTCTATTGGACTTAAGTCTTTGGGCCAGTATGGAAGATGGAAGCTCTTTGGTTCGAAGGTAACCAGTTCCACTTCGACCAACAGATCTGGACTGGCCGGCATCGACTTCTTGGGTTTAACTGCTTTTTTCTCTATGATAGTACTAAACGTTTCTTGTATTTCTTCTGCTATAGTTTCCAGTTCTTTAGAAATTTCAATTTGTGGAACTTTAAGGATTGTGTCTTTTTGACAAATCTGCGAGGATACATTTTCGACAATTGTTCTGCAAGACTCGGTTGATATGGTACGCTTGGTAACGATCTGCTCCACAATGCCAGAGGGTTTCCTTGTCAACTTGACTGTCTTCTGTCTTGGGCTACCTGTTGAGTCCGCAAATGTTTTACTGATCTCAATTACAACATTATGTTCAGTTGAGGGTTCCGACTCTAGCGTAATGAGCTGCAGTACATCCAGTTCAGGGTAGCCCAGTGAAGACACATCAATTTTTTGTTTTTGTATGCCTTTCTTTGGAGTTAGCACAACAACCTCAATTTCCATATCCTTGGAATCTCTATCCACGGATTTTTGTTGCAGCGCCAGCTTTTTTTTCGTGATTTGTGCTGGTCCAACATCGATGGTTTTTTCTGATATGATTGTTGTTTCAGGTATGTCTGTTTTTTCTGGTAACTTTTCGACCTCTTCTATCTCAGTAGTCTGTTCAATAAGGCCAGAAGGCCTTTGGAGAATCTTGGTTTTCTTTGCAATAGGCTTACCCTTCAAATCAGTGATTCTTTCAGTCCTCTCGAAGACAGCACATTCTTGTAAATTAATATCGGGAATCTTATGTATAGGGCTTATGTCTATGGGCCAGTCAGTTCCGTCTACCCCTTTCGGCTCGAAGCGTATTACCTTTAACTTAACTAATTTGTCCGGCTTGCTTGGAGAAGGCTCTTTAATTGTTGCCCTTTTCGTCTTTATTAAACCGCTTAAAGTGTCCTCTAATCTCTCGGGTGCATCTTCCAAGAATTTAGGAATTTCAAACCGCGAACTAGTTTTTTCCAGAGAAGGCTTCTCCTCAACACATGTGATCTTTTCTTTAGGCAATGCATTATCTGTCAAAGACAGCCGCGGAGTAGTATCTAGTTCGGGATAGGCCAAAGATTCTACAATGATACTTCGTGTGGCAGTTCTTGATTTTGCCTCAGGTGCTATGGTCTTAATAGTGAGATCCTCAAGAAGTAAAGGTGTCTCGCTCTTTATATTCTTTTTTGTTACTTGAGCTGGGCCTACATCAAATTTCTCTTCCGAGGTTGTTTCATACTTTTCTAGTTCTTGGTTACCACTTTCTACCTCCCTCAGTTCTAACATATGCGCCGTATGTCCTAATGGCTTTCGTAGTGTTTTTGTCTTCTTTACTTTCGTCTTTGCTCCGGTAACGATTACTTTTTCGGGAACTTCAACTACGGATTCATCGTAGTCGTCTTCCGAGGGTATGTCGGGTCCGATTTGGCGAGGCACTTCAGTAAGGGTAGATGTTCGTGGTTCAAATATAATCCATCCGAGCTCAGCCACATCAGAAGATCCGTCCGGTTTATTTCGTCTCGGTTTAGCGAATTTTTTTGTGATAATCGGGCATGATGTTTTTTCAGGTACAACAGGAACAGCTTTTAACTCATCAGGAATTTGAATAGGCTCCTGCAAGGTGGTTTCATTATCGTAAATCTGCTTTGTATCAGCCATTTTTGGCATTTTCCCATCCGGTATATCGACAATCTCCACAATCGGCCTAAATATCCCTGACGGAGACTTAGAAACTGTTATTGTTTCCAAGTTCGGTTTCTTATTATCCACCATAATTTCTTCCTTTCGAACGACAACATAAGCAGGATCATCTGTGGATACGGAAGTCGGGAACGGTGTAATTTCGCGGGCCAGCGTAAGAGCTGCGCTTGTTTTGGGCTTGAAAACTGTTTGCTCAGAAATGGTTGAGTCAGACGTCATCGTGTGTTTTGTGATTAAATCAGAGAGTGTGTCTTTAGTTTCGGAAAATGGGTGCACAGTCTCTGAAACTTTAGCAATAGATTTGTCTAAATGTTGTTTAGGTTTCACATACGAGTCTGCCATTGGAATCGCCTCTTCGGATGCATCTTCAAAAGAACAAACAAGAGGCTTTAAAGGACCCTTATTTTCTTCAAGGGGCAGTCCTTCAATATGATCTTTGACAGGCCTTATTCCCATACTGTACTTGTAGTTCTCTATAGAAATTTGTTGAAGTGTAGCGTACTGTTCAACAACGCCCGAGGGTCTCAGAATAGTTCGTGCAGTTCTCTCAACAGGATTACCATTATTGTCCACAAATATTTGCGTGCTAGTGACAATGAGGTCTTCTTTAAGCTGTTTCTGATCTACAGTAACGTCCCTGAGGACGTCCAATTCAGGATAGCCAACCGAGCTTAAGTCTAGAAAGTGTTCGCATGGGTCACGGGGTGTGAAGACAGATACTTCAGTTTGAAGACTGCCAACTTCTTCCGGTTGAGTTGACCTTTTCTTCTTCTTCTTCGTAACCGTTCCGCTAGGGAAGTAATAGATTCCGTCTGATACCGTTTCCATATCGCTCGGCGTATGTGGAATAATTTCTTCGGTTGTAAGAGTCTCGACGTTTCCTCTCGGGTGTTTCACAACAGAAGTTACCCTACGAATTGGCTCGTTTACGGGTCCAGTGTATTCTGTGACTGTTTTTGCAATCATATATTGAGGTTGCTCGAATGACGGAACAATATAGTGTTGAGGGGATAGGCTTGTTTCTTTACATTCGAGTATGGTATACTCAATGACTTCAGATTGTAACCCGCGAAGTTTTTGGCGTATGATGTCGGTCTTTTTCTTCTTCTTTACACCGGAAGCAGTCTCTTCAACAACCCATTGAACTGATGACAGTTCCTCTGGCTCAACAACGGGAGTCAGTTCCGTCGTTCTTGGAATGATAACCGAAGATTTTTTAAAGAAAGGCATTTCTTCTTGGTTGATATATCGTTTTATAATATTGGACAAGTCTCCAATACGTGGTGTACTAGGTATATCTTCGCAATAGTCCTTTAGATCTGTCAGTCGGTACTCTTGACGCAATGGTTCAGAAGTCTCCACAACGCATTCTATGGTGCCCTCGGATGTTCGGACGAGAGCAGTATGTTTCTTTGTAGGCTTGCCTGTTTTGCTTCTATATATAATAGTGGACTCTTCCACTTCACCCCGGTTGTCTACTAATGTAGGACTTCTTACAATTAGTTCTGGATATCCGAAGGCCTCTAAGTCGATAGGATACGCACTGTCATCTGGCGTGAACTTTGTTATTTCAACGAAGACTTTTTTGGCGCCTGTAGTGTCGGGCCGCGCTTCTATTTTAGTAGTTTTTGCAATTTTTCCTCCTTTAAATTGAATAACTTGCTCACTCACAAAGATCGACTCATCTTGAGTTGTCAGCACACTTTTATCCAATGGCTCAGATATTTCAATAAGTTGTTCAGTCTCGCCAGTTATTTTTTTAGTTGTAATTGCATGAACTTTCTTAACCGTGTTCATCTTGTCGACAACTAGCGCAGTACTTTCAACAGTAACGTCATGGGTGGGTACGTTAGATAACGAGGTCCAGCTTGGACGGCTTTCATCAACCGATAGTTCAGGAAAACCACGTGATGCAACATCAATATTTGACATCGGTTTATTTGGAGTGAATATGGAGTTAATTACTATGATATCTTTTACAGCTGATTCATCTGTCTTAGGTTTTCTCTTTGTAATTCTGTTTTTGATTTTAGCGAAATCTAGTCTTGTTGTCTCTTCAATTATTTCAGTTAAGTCATCCGAGACTTTCGCTATTTTCTTTCCTGTACGGTGAATTCTTTCGGTAATTTTACGGAACTCGTTATCATCTCTAACCTCACGATCTACCAGGGTTATAGTTTCTCCTCCTGGCAATATTACTGATTTTGTCTTTTCTTCTATTACATTGTGAATAGGCTGACCGCGATGATCCAGTGGTAAAGGTCCCAACTCAAGCACTTCGCTCAGCTCCTCTAGTGGTATAAGTTTTGTGCCGTGTCTTTGTGGCTTAGGTTTAAATCGTGTAATAATAACAGTTTTATCCTCCACACTACCATCCGGCAGGGCCTGATGCTCGAATGTGGTCTTTTTAAAGATTCTCCCACTATCAATGGTGATATTTTCAACGATATTTGTAGGTGTTACGTTTTCCTTAAATAAAATTTCAGCAAGTGGATGCGTCATTTCGTCGGTAGTCTCTTTAACACACTTTATAGTGCCCTGAGATTCGAGCGTTTTGCGGGTCAGAACCTTTCGCTTTCCGTATTCGGTGGTGACAAACTCCTCGTGTTCCTCGGTGACTTCTTCTCCGGGCGAATAGAAGGAGGACGTTCTTACAGGCATTAGCTGTTTAATGTTGAAATCAAAAGAACCGGTAGACATACACGTAAAATCTACTCCTTGATGCCTGGGTTTAACGACGCTCATTTCAACTAGAGTGTAATTGGAAGTGCCATCCGGCTTTGAAACCTTCTTTATACTCTTTTCCTTCGTAAACACTCCTTGTAATAAAGTTATTTCTTCAACTGACATCAAACGTTCATTTCGTGGGCCTTCGGGAAGACCTGCATAGATTTGTTGCAACATTTTTGAAAATTCTGTTTCCCGTTTTCCATGGAAGCCATCGGGGATCTTTGATAGCGTCTGGATTTTTGTTTCACTAGTAACTAAACCGTCTGGCTTAGTAATCGGTTTTTTAGAAGCTCTATCCAACGTGCCATCTGCAAAAGCACCCATTTCTTCAGCACTGATCTCAACTGGTTGCGGCGTTCTGTGTGAGTGGGTATAAGAGATTGGGATTGGTTTGTGGCGTTGCAAATCCGGTCGACCCAATAGACCTAGATCGACAACTTCGGCATGAAATTTATCGGTCATTGTAACGTTAAAATAGTCAGTGGCCTTTCTACTCGACTCGGTATCAAGTGTTTCCTCTAGCTGACCACCTTCCACGGTTGTATGCCTATGAATTGTTTCGTTCTTAGGGGTTAATTCACTAACATCCGCTGACAGGCGTTTCTCAAACGAGCGGATCTCGGCCTCCAAAACCCCTGATCCGGTCTGCCTTTTCTTGATGGTAACTTGTTTACTGGTACTGCCAATATCAGTGGTTTCTCTAAAGGTTTCCTCAAGTTCTTCTTTTGGCTTTCCCTCGCTGTCCGTTTCGACTAGCGCCGCTGACCTGATCTTAAGCTCAGGGTACCCTAAAGAAGACAAAGTTATGTCATTTGCTGTAGGAGCAGGCTTGAAGCTTATGTCTACTGTGGTTTCAGTAACGTGCGATTCTTCTGGGCCTTTTTCTGTAGTGTAGTGCAGTGGAGTTTCTGTAGTGCGTTTTTTCTCAGTCAGAAGGCCAGCCGGGCTCTTAACAATTCGCTCAAACGTTACATCAGTACAGTGCAGGTCACCGCAGATAACGGTAGTAGGCTGTTTAAGTTGACTCATCTCTTCAATATTTGTTACTGCTTTGATTGAACCTTTAGGGTGAAGTGTTTTCTTTTTTGCGACAGTAATGCGTGCAGTATCTGAAGTACGCTTTTCCTGAGTCATTTCAACAATTTCTTCAGTAATCGCGCTCTGTAACGGATACCCTGTTTTAATCCTTATATCATCGTCTTCAGGAAGTATTCTAGTCTTTTGAATGCTAAAACCCTGTACGGTAGGCTCGAAGGTCGTTACTATCTTTTGTTCGTGCAAGTACCCTTTGCCAGCAACCTTACTGCATTTGTATTCATTTGTTGTTTCCAATACTCCTTCAGGAAGTATTGTCTTTTTTACGGTTATTGTTTTTCCGTCTTTTTGATCCGCTTTAAAAGGTCGTTGTTCTTTTATATCGCTAACCTGAGCAATATTCCCTTGGGAACGAAACGTGGTTATTGTAGAACGTTCAGATTGTAACTCAGGAGATAGGATAATCTCTTGAGTTGTGATCTCCTCGTCTTCGTCCGGTAGTTCTTCAATAATTACCCCAATAGGTCTTAAATCTTTTGAAATGGATTTTAGCACAGCTGATTTAGCTATATTGGCTTCGACATATTCGATAGTATGCATCGTTTCCATGGAGTCATCGCGTTTCGGCGCTTCCTGCTTCGTCTGTTTCGTTAATTGAACTCGTCCTGCGTCTAGCTCTTCTGTAACAATACGCTCATAGAAAGTTTCGGCTGCATCGTAACTAGCGGGAATAAATTCCACTGTCTCACATTCAACAAGGTATACTCCATCAAGACGCCTTGTCTTTTTGGTTTGCTTGTGAGTCGTTATGTCCTTATCTTTTGTCTTAGTCCTTCTCACCTCAGTTATCTCTTCAAGCGGGAGCCCTGAAGTATCAAGTTTGACAGGCTTAGTTAAAGAGATCTCAAAGTCAGGCAAATGAAGCTCCCGAGGTGAAAATTTATAGAATTCGGGCTTAGGCTCAAAGATCATGAATTCTAAAGTAGATATCTTAACGTCTTTGTCAGGTAGGACAGTTTTGTTAATTATGCGCGTTTTCGAAACTTTACCGACAGGCATTTCAATAGTTTTCTCCTGCAGTCCACCGGTTTTATCCACAAGTTTATATCGCTGTGAAAGGTACAGGCTCGTAATCGGAATTTCCTCCTGAACAATCCGGACTGACTCTACGATGCCGTCAGGCTTTTTTGTTTTTGTGTTTGTTATTTCGGTGACTTGACCTGGCTGCTCAATCTTTTCCGAAGTACGTAACGTCCATTCTCGGGGTTGTTTTGTCCCAAGGAATTGAAATTTTGGTATTTCCAACTCAGGGAAATCCACCGTTGAGGGTTGGACGCTACATGCAGGTAACTTTGGAATAAATTCCGTCTTTTCGAGCGTTTCAAAGATCATTTTTGCCCCTTTAACGTGCTTTGAGGACGCCGTGTGCTTTTTTACAGTTGCATCAAGCAGTTGAATAGTTTCGTTAATTTCTTCATGACCGGGAGCGAGCGGAGCGTCTGTCGTTTTGCTTTGGAACGTTGTTTCAGCTTTTACAACGCCATCGTGAGTTCGGCTCTTTTGTATGGTCTTTACGTTAAGCCGATTTCCTCTTTGCGAGATAACTTCAACAGATTCACTAACTGGCTTGTCTCTCCCCTCTTGAAGATCCAACGGCCGTAACTGACGAACATCAAGGTCAGGATAGCCGTACGATTTAAAACTAACCTGTACCAATGGCGACTTGGGCTGAAATGTCGAAGTCGTTACGACAACCTCGGACGCAGAGGAATGATCATGATCATCCTTGTTTTGTCTGACTGTTTTGCTAGTTATCGTGCCCTGCGAAAGCGTGACAATGCTTTCTGAAACAGTCAGTGCATCTTCGTCTAAGTTTTTATCGGATGGTGTGTGCTTCGTTGTCTCGACAATGGCGTCAATTTCTCCTGTGCTCTTCTTAGATTTCCGGGTTTGCCTTTTTACTGTTGTACCATCTTTTTCTGACGATGTTTCAATAATCTCTTCTATGATAGGTCCATTAATCGTAGGAAGAGATACGTCAACTATACGAAGTTGAGGGAATTTTTCTCCGGTCTCATCGGGAAATTCGATGATAGGCGACACCGGTGAGAATGTGGAGCGTTCAATTTCATGCTCTATAATCGCTTCATTGAAAGTGACTTTTTTCTTCTTGGCTTTCGTGGTACGGATCTTACCTTCCGGCAATTCGACGACGAGCTCAGCTTCTTCAACATTCTCAGAAGATTCATGAGTGGCTGGTTGCTCTTCGGTGATTGTTTCCATTATAATTGAACCATCTGACAGTTTCGTTTTAAATGTCTTAACTTCTTTTCGACTACCCTCCGCAATTGTTGTCTGATAGACATTCTCGTGCAGTGGGCTAGAGGTACGTCCATACGAGTCTACGGAGATGTTTCTCGGCTGATGCACTCGTAATTCTGGGTATCCTAAGGCGTGTACCTCGATAGGTACGGCTGCGTCCTTCGGCTTCATAGTTACCTCTTTAACAAGAACATCTTTAAGATGTTTTTTGTCGTCTAATAAATGTGTTTTACGCATTGTTGTTGTAACAGTACAAAACTCCAAATCTTCCACCTTCGTGTCCTCTTTGAGTGCCTTATTTTCTTCGACGTGCAGTCTTTTCGGAATTAAAGTTGACGTACTCGTTACGATTTCTTCACTTTCGTCAGCTTTGAAGGTCGACGTAGTTCGAGTAGCTACCTTTCGGCCCAAGTTATCTATCGATGTCATAGTGGATTCAGACGGTTTCCATTTTACTTCTGGTAGCTGTGTTTCTCTAGGCTTGATTGTTACACTTGTGTCAGCTTTATACTTGTAATACGTTGGACTTTCCTTTCGCGTGATTACCTCTGTCCTATAAATGTGCCGATCATCTCGGTCGTCAGTTTCTTCGTGCACATACAGGGGGCCGTCAGTCATCTGATACGTTAGCGGCACCAGTTTGGTAATCTCTGACGCAAGCATAATTACGTCATTCTTTTGCGTAACTTTGGTCTCAATGCTGACGCTATTTTTAGCTGGTTCTTCGGGACAACGAAGAGGAACAGGGCCAGGATTCGGGGCAATGTCTACTAGTCGTTTCAGATGGTCAGTATCTAGCTCGCTAGTCACAACATGTCCATCAAGTGGGGAGACCTCTAGAGTTATCAATATCCTGACTTCATCTCTTAAAGGCTTTGGAGACACATACTTGATCACTCGTTTATCAATCCTGATATCATCCGTAGTAGCAATCGTCTCAGTTACTTCTACTGGTTCTTGGTTTGATCTTTTAAGAAAAACTGCAAATTTCGGCACTATCTCCGTTGTGGTCACTGTACACTCGATCATGCCTTTGCGACCTTTAAATAACCTTTTTTCGGTAACTACCGTGGTACCATCGCTTTTAACAATCTGTTCCCTGATTGTTTCACCTGTCGCGGAATCTACCTTTACAGGAATTTGCGGAGTATAGTCCAGCTCAGGATAGCCAACAGAGTTTAAGGACACATCTGTCAGGGCTTTACTAGGAATGAAACGCGTAATTTCGATTGCTTCTGTTGTCGTTTCGTCCGGTTCGTCTTTGACCTTTTTCGTGACCTCTTTAGTTATTGTGCCTCCATCCAACACAACCTTTTCGCTCAGCGTCACTTTACGGTCTGATGTTTCCTGAAGGTCATCTTCCTCGGTTTCGATGGACGTTAACACGGTTCCATCAGGTTGCTTCATTTTCGTAATAACTTTTCTGATTGCTTTTCCGTCTGTGGTCTGCTCGACTACAACCTGCTCTTGGACAACTTTTCTTGGCCAGGCTGGCAATATCTCCCTAACGACGGCCTCCGGATACGACGTTTCATCTACACTCGAAGCAGTTCTAGGTTTAAACTCAATAGTCTCAGAAGTAAGCGTTTTTCCATTGCTTGGCTCCTTTTTAATAAGCTTGTGAATAATCTTAGAGCTGTCCGTTTCCGTAACTGTTTCCGACACAGATTCTGCTGGATTATCACACGGTTTCATATGTTTAGATTCGCAGACCATCTTTAACACTTTCGTCACCACACCGTCAGGAGTCTTCCTCTTTGTGACTGAGGTAGTTGTGTGTCTGCTCGGCTCAACGACAGTTTGATGAACAGCCTCAATAGTCGCTCGGTTCCCATACTCATCTACTTTATAAGGTTTTCTATCTCGGACGTCGACGTCCTCCATACCCAACTCTCGAGGCGATACAATATGAAGGCTACGTGGCTTAGGCACAAAAGTAATGTACTCGGAAACTTCATTTTTCACGCCTTGAGGTATGTCCACTTTAATGGAGGAACGTCTACGAGTAATTCTAGCATCTTCTGTTTCGGTTTGCTCAAGGGAAAGGACCTCCGACGGAGCCTGCTGATCCAGACGTAGCGCATTGTTCTGTTTAATGATAACTACGACATCTCCGTCGGCTTTATGGATCATTTTTTCAATTCGAGCCACAAACTGCTTCGTGTTGGTTTCGATAACTGTCGAAGTAGTTTTATCCTCTGGTATATCCCACGAAGAAACTAAATGACTAGAAACAATTTCAAAAACAGGATAATCTCGAGAAGAAAGACTTAATGAAATGCCACGTTTGGTTGGCCTCTGAACCCAAATTATATCTAATAATTGCTGAAAGTCCGGTTTATCTATATCATCTGAAGCTTTCTCTGTACGGTACACTCGTATGTTAGTATTATCTACAAGTCTGACGTGTGCTTCGCTTACCACGGTCTTTTCTTGTTTGTGTTCGGGTTTGGACATTACTTTCGAAAGTACCCTTATAGACTTATCTGGATTTACCTCAACAACGGAGTGCGTATCAACGCGTTTATCCTTCACTACTTTCTGAGAGCTACACGTAATCTGACGAGGCTCATCGAAACTAACAGGCAAAAAGGGTGTGTGATCAATTTGTGAAATTCCTGTAAGAGATGTTGGTTTGAATTCTGGGTTGGGCGTAAAAAGTATCTCTTCGATAATCGTTTCCTCGTTGAGTAGACCCTTCTCAGTAACTGTTCGTTTACTTATTGTTCCTTGCGGTGTCTCAAACGCTTCCTCTCTGACGTCGACCAGATGCTCAGTTATCTCCTGCGCGTCAAATAGTACGGGTTTGAACGTTGCAATACGCTTCAGGGCCTCCTGGACTTCCGCATCGTTGACGGTCGGCGCAGCAGTGTGCGGTTCTGCCACTAAAGGATCAAACGCTTTTAAGGGCACGCCTTTTACGAGATATCGATTGAATAAATTTATATACTGGCTTATGAGCCCCCACGCAGATATAACAGATGCGGCAGTTTTGAGAGAGAAGCTTGTACAATTTTAAGGCCCAGCCGAAGCACTTTCAGTTCTGAATGGCAAAGAGCCGAAAGTTTGCTGAAGTGCGAAAAGCACCAGTGCAGAAGCAAGTTTATGATAACGCACATGGCAGAGTGATTCATGGTAATGTGGAAGCAAGAGAAAGATATTGGAAGCCTACCTGAACAATGCAATTTATTCATTTTTTTGTTTGGTACGCTACGATGGCCAAGTACGTGAACTCGAGGGCTTTAGCTAAGCGGCACTTGATCCAGGATTTAAGCACAGATATTTGATATAACGCTGAATAGCAGATGTAGAGACACCCATAGAACGTTCAGCGTAGCGGTCTTTTATAATTAAATAGCAGTTTATAACGAAACCACAGCAGATACTGTTGAGTGACCGTCCTCAACTAGAGGTAACAATTATAGTAAGAGCAATAAATAGCGTTAATGTGCAGAATATACTTTACAGTTAATACATTATAGTTAACGATTTTCGACTCGAGACGGTGCTAAGGCAAAGCAAAGGGAGCTATAGATTGCAAACTGTAGGTATACTGTCAAAGCCAATATGTAGCAAATTATAGCGTGCAATGATCGTCATTTGGAACCATCGAATAGCCAAGAGCCGCAGGCTCACATAAACACGTAATATATATAAAAACATCGATATAAACATATTTCACATGTAAACCTAGGCATTAACGCGTATGTACATAATTAGTCATGAGGAAGCGACATGCGACGCCTCAAGCCAAAGCCGTTTAGGTGTCGAAAGCTGCCTGATCTCTAGTTTCTAATAGAAGAAAAGCTTTAAAGCGGTATAAAGTGTACTCACCTTAGGGGGCGAAGTCCGAAGCAAAGCAAAGCAAAAGCACAGAAGAAGCGATAACACCGACGTGAAGCAAACAAAAATTCTAAACTGTAGAAACATCATCTCAGCTTGTAATGACAAAAAGCGTAGATAAATAGCACACTTATTATATAAGTGCTCGCTACCGCCAGAGGCAAGCGGACTAAAGCACCAACCATCTCTCTTTAGTTGGTATGATTTGTGTCAGCAACACGGATGCCGAACAAACAGAACAGAGACACCAATCGCGAAACGGTATGCTTGAAGCTGTTCACGTTATGGAGCCTACGCGAAATCAGCTGAATTTGTGTGAAGCATCAGTTACGAATTGCAAAAACATATGCAGGAAAAGACATTGATGAGGCTCGGAACAAGGCCGCGTCTACAGAAGGACAGCCGTCAGCAGGACGACCGTTTTGCAACATCCCGACAAAAGCGCTCACGAAACACAAAAACATAGCATTAGTCCTTAGCAGCGATGGCAGCAGAACGGCAGCTGGGGTTTCGATCACCCACGAACGAGCTGTCGACTGCAAAGCTAGGAACCCACGCTTAGCACCACTCATTTAAACTTTGACAAAAAGCAGCGTCAATAACATGGGCAATCGGTTGTATAAAAGCATTATGAGGCAGTACTACTGAACGGTATACGGTATGCAACAATACGAAGGATGAGGCGATGCACCGTTGTTGAGACAACGAAAATAGGAAAACTACTTATTTTTCCTATTCCAAAGTAAAGCTATTTATACGAATTCTAGACGAAGTAGACAAGATCTAGTGAACCAATTCAGTAGGTGAAGATCATAAAAAGTTGCCTCGGTACAGTTTCAACAAGTTAACTTACAAGTTTCATGGGCGTTCGACGTGGGCATCGTTGATACACACACACACCCACCCACCCACCCACCCACACATTGTATCTTATGTAGGTCGAGTTCTTCCAATCGATTTGTACTAATTTAACTATTTAATCCATACATATGGACTACGATAGCTCGCTAGATCCCAGGATCGTCCAGGATTTTCTAGAAATAAAAATTTTAACTATAACCGCATAATGGGCAGATGTTCACGTTTCCGTAAAAGATGAATGTAATCTGGTACAGACATATATGGTGCACATATGCACGCTTATGCTGACGATAATAAGTTGCAAACAATAAGCGACATATATAGACAGTACTAGGAATTATACCGAGTTTGTAACGAAAGCAACACTGATAGCCTTTTTTTTTTTTTTAGGGACGGTAGCTACACACAGAAAAGCAGACGGGTGATAGACAGTTTAAATAAATATAAGACACACATGTCGTTTCCTCTGCCAGCTCTGAGGTAACGGTTTGAAACAATTAAGGGAAAAGCAAGAAAGTTTAAACTCACTGCAGAAGGTAGCGGCCGTGACGATTTTCCCAGTGCCAGCAATAACATAACAGCGGTAGCGGTAGCGGCAGCGGCAGCAGTAGCAGTAGCAGCGTCGAATAGCTTAAGCCGTGAGCACGACGAGTAGTAGCAGCGCAGTATATCGTGTTTGTTGCAAAGCTTTTAGCTGACAGCCAGCAGCCACGCGAGCGGAAAACGCAACGATACGACACTAGCAATAGGGCTTGCTCTGTATAGGGCAGTTACAACTTCTAGACGCGTGCAACTTTATGCCTAAGCTGAGCCACAGAGTTCCTTCTAGCACAAATCGACGTGAGAGACCGTTGTAGCTCTGCCTCAACGGCTCTATCTAGAGCTCAACGGATAAATGGAACATTAAGCTGTGCATAGTGACACTAAAAGCTAGATAGAAAATTTAAACCTCATCTTATTAAATGATTGGTAATGGAAATTCACCATTGGATGCTGGCTGTCGTTGTCAAAGCACACATAAGGGATGACATATATACATATATATACACATATACACATTTATATAGCGGGTGTTATCCAGTGGTGCGACAGCGGACAAGACATAGACGACGCAGCCACTCAAGGTCGTCGAATTGCACTTTTTGGCCTTGAATGACCTTGTCAGTTTGACGGACAACAGCGAAGCATGGCGGTATATGACTGCGACGGATCGATATTAACCTGCAAATTTCTAGCGAAGTCGTCTTCTTTTACTGGCTGGCCGCTTACACGGCCAGCTCTAGTGGTGGACCCAGGTTTGAGATATTAATATGCCGTTTTGTTCCTATTGTGTCCCTAGGAAAACGGTAAGTGTTCTGGGTGTTGACGAACGTCTGTTACAGGTAAAGAAAATAATATTCAATGATCATAGCTATCGCTATGATCATTGAATACTACTAGAGCACCTAGCATTACTAGAGCATTACTAGAGCTCGGGTGCTAAGATCGATCGGTTTTTATTTTACAGAAAAATAGGAGATTTAGTTTGATAGTATATGTGTTTAAAGCTGTGGAATAGGACAACTGTTGGCTATCCAACTCCCATATTATAGAAGGACAAATAAAAAGTAGCCGTTGTGTCTGTCTATTTGACGACTGGACTGTTCGATGTCGCATGTGGTGGTGCAGACTTATAATTCGTTAGGATAAAAGCCCATGCTCTTCCTGATTTAGCTTAACCGTGGTACAAATTACGGGAAGGTCTCTACTTGCATACAATTCCGTATTAGTTCATAGCATGCATCCATACGGCGAATGAAGTGGCGACATCGTTAACAGCAGATCTCCGGACACGATAAGCTAACAGAGAAGCATTTTTCAACTGAAACAAGGCCTCTAAGCTGTTTGCGAGCTTGCCAAGGCTTGAAACAAATGCTTAGAAGGAAATCGGCTTTCTCACCAAGCTCGATATTCCAAGCCAACAGCTCAAAGAACAGCTTTAGACGTTCAAGCGGGTGAGGTGAGATCGTCGATAGCAGTAAGCGGCATAAAAGTTCTGTTTCAAAAATACGCCGTAATATATGCGTTTTTGCATAGCTGCGCAGCAAAGCTAAGCCACTGGATTGGAAAATGGCAGAAATAGGCATTCGCGCAAATATACGATAAGGAACATTGTAGTTTGCCCAAATAGAATCGAAACAACAACATACCTTCAATGGGTACCGTCTCAACTTTTTCCGACACTACAGAGACCTCTTCTGCAAAATTAAATAAGATATTAGCTTAATAGTTTATTGAGATAAGTGCGAATTTTGTAAATGTGTACTACTCTGTTGTGCGTGGCAGAGCGCCAAGAGTGTTGCATTGCTAAGACCCTAACTCGTTTTGAGGTACCATAGAACCGCACAGGAATCATCTTGTAACTTACCTATTATTTCGGTCATCTCCTCTTTTTGAAGACGTTCTGGCTGGATTTGCTCGATCTGTTTCTCTCTTATATCTTCGTATTTCTTGATTGCTTCAACGATGGTGGTTTCTGGCTTGGGTTCGCGTTTACCCTTGGAGTCGACCTTTATTTCTGGTTTCTTGTCCTGTTTAACTTCGATTTCCGGTTGGGGAAGACCCTTGCTTTCGACAATCACCGTCGATTTCGGCTCAGGCTTGGCTTTGGCAACGATTTCAATAGTCTGAACGACTTCTTTCACCTCCTCTGGCCTTTTCTCTTTTGTCGGTTTTGGCTTTTTCTTTTCTGGTTTCTTGCTTAGCGAGATAATTTCCTCTGTTACCGTGACTCTTTCTACCTCCTTCGATGTGAGTTCCTTCTCAATCGCCACCGTTTCAGGTATTTCTTGGGCTGTAGAAGCAAAGCTAACTTTACGTTTCGGCTTCTGTCGGACTTCGAACTCTACTGGTTTGTGCTCGATGGATTCGACAGTTACTACTTGCGATACTTCCTCTTTCTTAGGTATGATCGTTACGATTTCTTCTTTGATCTCTTCGACTTCTTCAATGTGCTGAGGAACAGACTCTCTAGGTTTCTCAGGCTTCTTCTTTTTCAGCATAATTTCCTCTTCGACCACCTCTGTGATTTCGGGTTGCTCGGCCGGTTTCATCACCAGTGGCTTAAGCAGCGCCGGCATTGCACTCTCCTCCAACAGAAGCGTTTCGATGGTACCCTGACGAGCCTGCTCCTTTTTGACAACGATTACTGTTTCTTCAGGTACGATAGCCGTATCAGGCTTGTGTTTCTTGGGTTTGGCCTTTTTACCAATCGGCTTGAGCTCTGACACATAGACCCTCTTCTCATAAGGCTCTTTGACTTCTTCCAATATCGTTTCCTCAGCGATATGGCTTACGTCTGGAGGTTCGACCACCGCGGCAGGTTTCTCCCTTATGGGCTGTTCGATGACTTCTTCAATCAGTTCTTCTGGACTAAGTTCGGATATATATTGTCTGCGCACAAATTCGGGCTCTTTCTTCTTCAAAGGCTTACGTAATCTTTCATAATATTGTACGTCAGCTGTCTCAGGTTTCGGGCCTTCTTCAATTGTGCTGGTCTGCGAAACCAGTTCTTCCTTCTTGGTCTCTTTTTTCTCGATTATGACGAACTCTTCGATGATTTTCTTCTCATCGAGCTCGGTAATGTGGGGCCTGCGCGTGATCTTTTTCGACAGTTCAGAAACATGTCGCTGCATCTCCCATTGCTTACGGTCGACATTGATGGAACTTTCGTCTATCGCCTCCGTCCACTCGGCCGTTTCTGTATCTTGCTTCTGGCGCAATTTCTTGATACGGCGTACATCAGCGTGTGACACGAACCTTTCAGTTTGCCATTGTTTACGATCAACGTCGAGGAAACTTTCATCGGCGCTCTCATTCCACTCCAAAGAAGATGTCTGTGGACCTGGTTTGCGTACCCAAGGCGCCATCTGCAACTCACTAATCGTCTTTTTCTTGTGGTATTTTGAACGGCTCACAGACATAAAGGAGTCGTCATATGATTCCGAGACCGACACCGAGTCCATCGATGTATCGAGGAGGGCCAACGGCTCTGGCTCTATAATACAAAAAAACGTTTGGCTAAGATTTTCCTCCATTTATGTGTACGCTAGGTAAAAAAAAATAATCTTGCATTTGTTCTAGGTACATCCAAATAAACAGAAACAAGCATAATAGTTGTATCGGTGGTATACTTTCTTCAAAGAAAGTTAACACAATTGATTGGCTCACTAAAAAGACATTAACCTCCAATATCGAGAACACAAGTGGTAAGTTCCTCGCCGGCCTCATTTGTGGCTCGTGCACTGTATGTTCCTTTGGTTTCCTCGTTCAATTCGATAATGTGCAATAGGCAACGGTCATACATGACAGTTACCTCGTATTGGGAAGGCGTTGTCTCCACCTATTTAGATTGGAGAAGATTAGATAAGTGAAATTAATATGTGCCATTTTCAACAGGAGAAGCGGCTACAAAAACATTCAATAGATGTCTTTCTGGCACAGTTTTAACCGTACACTGCAGCTTGTCTATGCTTGAAAATATCAGAAGTTCACATGACAAGTGTTTAATGTACGATGCGTACTCAAAAGATCCAGCAAATTACTTCACAGAAGAACAATATACACATATAGGCTGGGGCCTGTAAATCCGGGTAAACCTTGGCGGGCTTTTCGCGACCAAACGTTTATCAGTTTCTCCTAGTAGCAGAAAACCCAGTTTTTTCTGGGACAAAAAAGTGTCAATTTGAGCAAAGATTAGTTATCATACAGTTTCTTCACGCTGAATGATACGCGTTTTTTTGGGCGCGAAATTGACGACCTACTTTATTGGAGAACTTGAGACCCTCAATAGAGTCTGAATTTGAAAGGCTTAAAAGTTTAGCAAATACTTTTGCAACAGCCATTTTTGATATATCTGGATTTTTTAAACATAAATTAACAGCCGGTGTTAAGAAAGGAGATACTAATTATTAATTGGATTGTCCAAATAAGCTTCAATGATTAATCTTTTGGAAACTTTTTACGTCTTTTCGCACTTTTTTGGTTTTATCCCAATTTTGGCAAGGCACATTTTTTGGGTTTTGGCCCACTGTGAGCTCAAAATTTGATTCCGCTGGAAATGTTTGTATGTGACGTAGCTGGATGTACTTTAACTAGCTTACACCAACAAATATCTTCTGGTCTTAGAAAGCTATTCGTAGATAAAGGAAGTTGTATTGCGAAACTGATAAACTAGTTAATTGCGAATTTCGTTGAAATATCTGTATTTTTATTAGATACAATCTTGAGAGTAAAGCATAAAGAATCCCGGATTTAGACACCGAAATCTTGTATATATTTTTATCATACAAGGCAGAATTAAATGCTCCAGGACGGGTACTGTAAGGTTATATAATTCCTATGTCCATAGATCATGCCGATTATGTTAAATCTACCTTTTGACCATTGTGGAACCACACAACGTCCGGACGTGGCCTTCCACGTGCCACGCACTCGAGCGTGATAGGCGTACCAAGTGGCTGCACGATATTCTGCAGCGGTATTTCAAACTTGGGTTTCATAGGAATAAAGTCTAGTTTTAGCGTTGAGGGCTCTACAACCTTCCGGATTGGCTCACGTGACTTCATATCTGCATACAAGTGAATTAACAAAACGAATGAGAATTCCGCTCAGAAATACTTGCCTCAAAGTTCTCATAACCATGGCGAGGTCGGCTCCCTCGCTGATGCTTTTTTTTTTACTCAATCTTCCAAAAAATCCTATATTTTCCCAGTCATCCTTAGAGTATCAGATCCTATTCTAGGAGATTAAGTGTACCAAAGAAATTTAAACATATACCGCTTCTTCTAAGTGCTACCTAAGCTGACACACTTACCAATTTGTACAAGTTCTGCATGAGTCACATCGACCCCATATCGGTTCTTAGCCTCTACATAGTAATGTCCGAAATGTTCCTGTTCAGTGTGTTGAATGACTAATTGACAGGTACCTTCAGTATCATACGAAACCTATATCAAGCCAACAAAATCATATGATTAGCGTGACTATGTTGCAATAATTTCATAAGCGAATAGGGCTCGTTATGGCATTTGTTGCGACTGCTGAGATGTCGAGCCTCTGAGCTGAAATAAATTTGGTTTTTCTGTGATTGAATATGTTTATAACGTTTTTTTCCCAGATACGTCAAGTAAAAAGGTGTTCAACGATAAAATCGGCCGATATATTTATATATGAGCCGCGTAGGGTGATTTTGCTTACACAGACTTCAGGCGTCCGCTCAAGCGGCTCTCCTTCCTTAAACCATGTGACTTTTGGCTTCGGCTTGCCGACCACCCGACAATCCAATCTGCAACGCCAAGGTTGTTAATTATAATGGTTAAACTTCGTACAGTAAAAATAACATCTACCATAAACGGTACAAGCTCAACACAGTCACTTGTACTCGGGCCTTGCTTTAGAAAACTTGAAAAAGCAGTGAAAAACACAGCATACATATTTGTGTTATCTTAAATTCTTAATTCTGTTACCCGGAAACACACGCTTAATATTTAACTTACGTTGCAGGTTGACCTTGAGTGACGAGAACCTCTTCTAAAGGACACGTGAATTTGGGCGCGGTACCCAGTTCAGAAATTTTAAGTGCCGGAACCCAGCGGCCCGCTCGAGTAGGCACCATATGAACTTCAATGGGCTTTTGAGGAGCATGAACAAGCATTTCCTAAAAGACAGAATTTCTAATTGGCTTTCTCTGCACGGTTAACATATAAGCTCTACCCATAATGAACCAAAAAAATATAGTCTTTACTTATAAGGCGACGACCGAATGTTGGATGCTATATTATATTGGGCAAGAAAACCTGAAGATAAATTAAATTGAGCGCCGATTTGTATTCCTACTCGGCCGTTACTGGAATTACTGATTTATGTAGCTTCAGTCAAGGCTCAGTTTTTGTTTCTGACAACGCTCTCCTGCTTTTTAAGCTGCATTCACATGAAAGACATATATATGTTATATAATATAACCTACCTCTGGATACTGAGGTTGTTCCGCAGGGACGAGGCATTCGTCAGGTTTCTGTGGCCTTGGTTGTGTAGTCGCAACAGCAAAAACAGGTCTGTATGATGGATGTCCTGGCCGAATATAGGCAGGATGTTGTGGCGCACGAGGCTGTCGTTCTGCTGCAAACTGCGGGGTGATCATTTGTATGCCAGATACTCCAGGTTGGCGTACCAATATCGGCGACATGGGCACTTGGGGCAGCATTTCTCCGGGTCGCAGTGGGCGGCTTGGCTGAGGTTGCCGCAAGGCCGCCGTCTGTAAATATGAAGGCAACTCCTGTCCCGGGAAGAGCGCCTGTGACCTTTGATCTGCATCACGCACCGTGGGGTACTGTGGCGCTTGTGGTATTTCTTCACCAGGTAGTCGAGGCTGAATGGCCTCTCTAGGCCAGGCCGGTGCTGGATGCGCTGGTTTTTCGATAGCCTCTCCGGGCTGGCAGACATTACTTTGATCGGCGGACCACATGCTAAATTGCCACACTGGTTTTGGTATCATCTTAATGAGATATTCGCGTGCCTGCTCTATCATTGTCTTCGTTGTTGGTTGTGGCTGCAGTTGAGGAATCTCTTCTTGAGCGAAGCCCGAGATCGGGCCGGGCATATACTGTACTCGTGATGGGATCGGGGATCCAGGTTTTGCTGCTTGCGGTAGTTGCGGGCCGCGTTGGTTCATCCCGGTGATGTCTTCCCGACTTGTCGCGGTTCTCTGAGTAACCGTTGTCGCAGTATCGGTCGTTTGAGTCGTGCCGACCGTGTAGTGAAGCATGACAAAATCGTCTGCGGTAATTTCCGTCGGTCGTTGAAGCTGCTCTCCTAGCGCTGGTGTATAATGTTCAACGTACTCGTCAGATCGTATAGACGAGACGACGTCTTCCTGAGGCCGTTGTCCAATGCTGTCTATAGGACTTGGTGTAACCATTTCTTCGTACTCGCCAATAGTAATGCGCGTCGTGGTCGTACTTTCGCCATGCTCATTAACCGCACGGCACGTGTACAAGCCTTCCGTATCTTTCGACAGCTCAAGGATTTGTAGCATGCATCGATCATTCAAAACTGTCACTATATATTTGGTAGAACTTCCAATACGAATTTTAGTAGAATTAAAGTACCAGGTGAAGGTCGGCTTTGGTCTTCCTCGAGCAATCACTTCGAGCGTGACAGGCGTTCCAAGCGGCTTGACGTACTCTGGATAGAGTTCACGTTCAAATTTAGGTTTTTGGGGCTTAAAATCCAATTTCAGTTTGTGATCATGGCTTGGCACTTTACGTATCGGACACATGCTCTTCATGTCTGTAATATAAGTTATTTATCGTTAAGCGTGTTCTGTTGCGACACGTGTGTCAAATGCTAGCCGATGTATCGGAATAATTGGCCATATCATCCTGATTGAAAATCGGCCACAAGGGCCTTTAGATATTTTTTCTATATATTCTATGTAAGATATCTAAGCACTTATGTCTCAGGCTTACTTTTATGTACAAGCCGATTGGGAAGAATCTATATGAGAAGATAACTGAACAGACGTCTTCAAACGCGAACATATTTTTTATGTACGTACCCAGTTGCACGAGCTCGCATTCGGTCATATCAACTCCGTAGGCGTTTTTGCATTCGCAGGCGTAGAAGCCAAAATCATCGAGCTGCGTTCGCTGAACAGTGAGCGTAGAGATACCCGAAGTCTCGTAAGATATCTGACAATCTGGTGTCCAACGGATGACTTCTCCGTTCTTGTACCAAGTGACCTTAGGTCGCGGGTGACCAGACACTTTCGCGTCCAATCTGTTATACAATATGTACAATAATGGGAGTCTCATAAGCAAACTTTCGATATCTCAAGAAAGATATTTGCCTTTTAACACATACAATATCCAAGGGGTTGCCCTTATCGTTTTACGTGAGACCTAAACTCATTAACTTACGTTGCTGGCTGGCCAAGTGGTACGATCACGTCTTCCAGGGGGACATCGAATTTAGCCGCAGTTCCAGGCGTAGAAGACCTTCGCGGCGACCAGGAGTGGGCAGCAGGCGTCGAGGCGGATAGCGAAGCGGATACCGAATGCTCTGAAGCATCGGATGGTTTACGGGTTGGAGACCAAATCGATGGACGGGAAGAATCAGGAGTGCCTCGCCGGTGGCCACAAAGTGGTTTCTTGTCCTTTAAAAAATTAGAAATGGTATCAGTAGTCACCATATACGGTCTGCATGAAATATAATTCGACAGAACTTCCTACTAGTCAAATCTACAGATAAGCAGTTTTGCACAACATGGTGCAATAAATTCGTTGGTAAAAAATGTAACATCTCTAAGTTGTCCAATAGATAAAATCCTGTCGGTAAAGTTTAACAGTAATTTAAAATAATAGTGGCAATAACTGCACCGAATGACTTGACTTACTTTGTCTTTCCGAGAACTTCTGGGTCGGTGCTCGTGTTCGCCACGCGTGGGGGTTCTCGTACGGGAGTCGGGCCTCCTGTTTGGCCTATCGCCGCGCCTGCCACTCCGGCGGGGCTGTTGTGAGTCATGGAGTGATTCTGGCCCGTGTCGAGGAGGTTTACCTAACAATCGAATACAACCATGTAAACATTGAGCATTTCACATGACTCAACAATTTCAGCGTTAATTTCTACACACGTCGTTGCAAGATTTGATATACCTGTTGGTGGCTTCTGTTTTGTACTGAGCTTGGCGAGCTCGCTCGTAGACAGAGGTTCGTCCATGGGTAGATCGGGAATTTCAATGGAGAAGTCCGCGTCGGTATCGAGCTCCTCAGAGAAACTTAGCGAGGCGGTGTGAATGCTCTCCATTGTGGTATCAAGACTCTGGCTAAAAGTGGCTACCTCAGAATCCGGCACGTATTCATATGCTAACATAAAATGACAAGCAATTAGAGCTATGCCACATGCACTGAGTAATGGATTGCCATATCTTTGTATTGTGTAGTGACATTTGACTGCTACATAATATTTCAATACTAATTGGCAGTTCGATGTTTGTTGTTATTACTTACACTCAACGGTGAGCGTCGTACGAGTGTACACCGTTCCCGCTTTATTAGATACTTTACATACATACTCGCCCATATCCTCGGGGAACACTTCCGATATGAAGAGCTCGCAATATCTAATGGATAACGATCAACGGTAAAATCAATTGTCGTTATACGACGCTTCGTCAAGTACGCTTATTATTTCTAATCCTTACTTCAGAGCATCTATACAGGTAAGGCGAATTATTATCGTTTTCTTATTATCATTATTGTTACTGTGAAGTATTTTTAAATTTTTTGATGAAAAATGATTGAAGAACCACTGGCTCATGTACATGTAATGATCAACGTGCGGTGGATAGGCGTACCCGTCTGATCGCTGCGTCATCCAAATATCATCGTTGGCTTTGACTTCGATATCGTTATGGAACCACGTCACCTAGACGAATTTGGTACGTGTTTACATAGAATTAATAATAAGGCGTTAATTGTAACGTAATAGTCCACGCTTTCAAGTTTCGTTTGAGCGAGTAAATGTGCTCCACCTATTACTGGAGCTGTGGATTTTCTGACACAACTAAGAGCAGCGATATCAATAAGGAAACGCACAATATTAATTAGCCAGTCGGACACATTGATATACCTTAGGTTGAGGGTGTCCTGATATCACAACGCTAAACTTAGCTTCACTGCCGTCCATAACCGATAGCGGTTGAAGTGGACTAAGAATTCGTGGAGATTCCAGCTCGTCATCCGGTGACACGATCTCTGAGTTGGGCAAAACAACATTCAATCAATATGACGGCTTATACAGATATGAAGAAAACTTAATTATAGCGTAATGTTTCACGCTGAAGCGTTAATCTATTATTTACTACTAAAAATTATACCTACTTTCAACCACAAGTGTAGCTTTGCTTTGCGCCATTCCGAACGAGTTGACCGCTGTACAGGTAAATTCCCCTTCGTCATCTGGAAATACTTCATTTACGATAAGCGTAGATCGATTACGTTCCGAGATCACCTATAATTCACAGTAAGCGGTAATTACTTAATAGGCAAGACATACTCCACGGTTTGCTGTCGGCCTCGTTTCGCCTTCACGAGACCTTACATTGCCTAAAAAAGTCATAGCTACTTCTTGTTATAGCCAGGCTTCCATTTAAAAACGTCACTATAATTAAAACTGGCGTTAATAAATATTTGAACTATATTATTGAGAAGGAACAAACCTGGAAGTCTCTCGATGGTTTGATAAGGCGGTAATTGTGGTACCAACTGATTTGCGCTGCAGGAACCGCGGAGACCTGGGCCCGCAGAACGGCTCTTTGTCCTTCAGTAACTGTGATCGGTTGGAGGTGAAGCACGAAGGTCGGCTTGTGCGACGCGGTTGCTGTCTGCTCATCCATCGCTGTATCTGTTCAAATCAAATAAAAAAAACTGTCATTAAGACACGTCCATACGCATAAATGATTGCAGCTAGATTTAGGCGCATTATATTTATTATATAGAACGATGATGTACAATAATTTATACTCGAATTCTAAAGCCAAAAAAGAGCAGCAACTTACGTTCAGTTACCGACAGATTAGCGGCTGAGGTGGCTCTGCCCGCGGGGTTTAAGGCCAACACCTCATAAGGACCAGCGTCCTCAGGAAATACCTCTGGAATGGTAAGCTTTGACTTACACCCCTTATGTCCAGTAATCATATGATCTCGAGCTGATATAATGGGCCTACCGTGGAAGAACCATTGAATAGCAGGCGCAGGAACGGCAACCACTTCAACCTTCATTTCAATCGGTTCGCCTTCAGACACCGTTCGGGGTTGGAGTGGTAGGACAAAACGCGGCTGAACATTCAAGTCCGAGCAACTTTCGAGGAGCTCGACGTCGGTAACCGTAAGAGGAGCAGTTGTTTCATCCTCTCCAAAGGGATTTGATGCCCGACAGACGTACACACCCTGATCATCTGGGTACACCTGAACAGACCACACAGATACTGTTATGATCTCGCGATGGCAAGCTCCACCCTGGGATAAGTTTCTGCGACATACTGTGATATTTAGAGAAGGTGCTGAAGTATCGTCTTTTAGAGATTTTCTGGATGCTGTACAACCTGTCGTGGTTACAGCAGCTGAAGGAATGTACGTATTATATACAATTCTTCTAAGAAGTACCAATAATAATAATAAACTGCAACTTATAAAGAGGAAGAACGATGCTTTGTTCAAAAAATGAAGCTCTAAATTCTTAAATAGGTGCGGTTATTAATCTTTGTTTTACACAGGGAGTGAACCCGTTTAGCGCGGGAACCCCAGCATCCCGGCAATGTTTATTATATAACAGTTTAAGTGTGTAACTACCTATATTCAGATAGGCAGTGTGATAATATCGCACCTTCTATCCTTTCCACAAGTTCATTCCGAACGTTTTAAACAAGAACTAAGCACGACTACAGATGGAACGTTGTTGTTGGATAATCTAAAATCACTGACGGAAGACGGACGCTTATAGGCCAATAAATTGAATTGGCCGAATATAATAGAAAATTCCAAAATAATTTTTCGCGAAAATACGAAAATATAACTAAAATAAAGTGAAAGCTTGCTAGTAGACAAAGGAAAACAGATTAGTTTAAAAGTTTGATCGTAAACTGTCGACTACTTCAGCGTAATAACAACGTCGCGTCTGATAACGTTGCGAACAATCAAGTGCTTGTCCTGCAGTGGTTGAAAACAGAAAATAGCAGCTACGAAAACAAGACGTTATAGAGGTCACCATAATAACTATTCAGAAGCAAAGGACTTACTTCAGCGATGACAAGTTGGCATATGCCAGTCGTCGGATTGAAGCTAATACGGAATTCTTCAGAAGATCTGATTTCTCGGCGATTTTGGAACCAGGAGATAGAAGGTGACGGATTTCCAATGACGCGGCACTGGAGTAGAACGGGAGATCCGTCCGTGGTTTCAACAGGCTTGAGCGGTTCAATAAATATAGGACGCTGTCCACGGTCTGCGTTCGTCAACGGCAAAACAAATATATGATACCAATAACAGAATAAACGATACAAAAACGACGTCAAAACCTGCATAACCGACTGGTGGTCCCGGGAAAAGGGAACTTAAACACTCTGCCAATGGACTGTTTCTGGCTTGCGATTAATCAGTAGCCGCGTGCGCTAAAGATCGTCTGTAAATCAACGAATCTTTAGAACAATCCAAAATGAGTGCAATTTTTCTACCCTGTCATAACGTATCTTGTCAGTAATTAACAATAAACAAATATAAGTTACCTAACACTGTCACAAATTACAGCTTAACCGTAGTTCTGACTGAAAATTCAAAAAAAAAAAATCCCATAGCGTCCTTGCTGTCACAAGAAGTAGGCAAGAATCCTCACAAAAGACCGTCATAAAAATAAGATATTTATAGTATTGTCGTAACATGGGCTGACGAATAGAAAAATAACGAACTAATCGCCCAATTATGTTCCTACTGCAGTCACAAAAAGATCATATTAATTTTAATTAATACTCTAGGGCATAAAAGGGCGTATTGTTCTCTTTTGACGCTCGAACGTAAGGCAATCGTTATCTAACCGATAGGAAACATGTTGCCTAATGACTTTCACTTTTCTGAAGGATACGGCTGAAGAATAATGCTATCGTTCTCATCTTCGGATTTCGTAATTCGGCCTTCAAGGACATAACATTCGGAGAATTAGATGAAGCGCATTGAACTTTCCGCAATTTCTTATTACAGAAATATGATGTTTAGATCGAGAGCTCGAAATCACTCGATTGTAGAAGCTGTCTTCTGATTAAAATGCTTCCCTAAGTGATCTATTAAAGTTTTCCGAAAAGTGTGCATCGTGACAAGATTTTCCTTCGGGGTACGTATGGCCGGTCTTTTGCTTAGGTGAAGATGTGTAACTGTTAATGTTCTAAACGGTCCGAATGATTGAAGCACTCAAACATCTTTTTTCCATCCAAGTTTGACACATTGCTGCTTCTATATGTATATAAGCTATAAGGGAGCTTTATTTTCTGCACTTATTCTAATGGTGACATTTGGATTAAGGAGACCTGACCTCTTACGCTTTTCCAAAACCTCGTGGCCCTTTTTCGAGCTAATTTTTTTTGCACGAGCTATCACATTTTATATCTGGGATTGAATGACAGTTTTGCATCTCACAATAATCAAGCATTTAGCCTCCGCCTAAGTCTTCTATTTATTTGATTAAGTTAAAATTACCTTTGTAACCTACTGTCAGATTGACAGTCCACCAGTTCTTATTATAAAAACAATGAGTTTATTACAAATCACTAAATGTATTCAATTAAATCCATCGAACAACAAAGACTTGATTACGCTCAAGGGTACGTATCTGTCTTATTCAATAGGTCTTTAAAAACGTTTGAGTTCAGCAAAAAAGGAAAAAGCTAGCTAATACGGAACAAAAATTGCGAATCGGTACAACTTATCGAATAGAACGGAAAAAAAAAGACCCGTTACGGTGGATACGATAATGCACAAGTAGTTGCAGAAAATGACCCGTATGATTTTCTAAAGCTTCGCAAAGCGTGAACTGCATGGACAACAATGCTGCAATCAGAAATATAAGTCAGGTTCTGAAGGCCGCACTTCTACCGCTATCTCACTTTCTTTGCCGTTATAGAAATCCTCACTAAGGCCCGCAAAAACTCCGGATATGTCCTATGCGTCATTCTGGCGCATCTTAAAAGTAATCTCAAAAACGAAGACGCCCATGTAAGTTAGAGCGTTTCGATTCAAAGCATTTCTTTATGGTTTGATCTATTAGTAGTCTATCGAATCCGTAAGAAAAATTACTATTTATTTTTATTTCGTCTTACTGAGAGCGGGGGATTTGGGCGTAATTAGCTTTCTTTGTTTGATTTAAGGAGTGAAAATTGTAGAAATTTAGCTTATTCAAAATTGTTTTTTTTATACGCGTCGGGCGACCGATAGTTTTGCTTACTGTGAATAATACGTTGGTTATATGGTAAGGTGATATGAGATATAAATACTTTATTTAGCAATACTCAGATTTGAGTTGAAAGCTACAGCGTTGAGAGAATGATTTTAGTCGAAACGGATGCACGAGACGTGCAAGCACGGATAGGATAAGCTATTGCTTTCTAACAAGGAAACACTGACTTTAGAAACTTAGTGCTATCGCAAACTCAACGTTTGTAAGGTGCCCATGCGTCTGACACTTGGTACTTTTAGATTTCTTGTTTTCCTATTGATAATATCTGTGCTAAGCTATAATGAGATTGATAGGCTGTATGGGTCAGATAAGCATACATTACTTTAAAGTGGGCTTACAAAATTGCTGTGTCTGATATGGGTCGCCATCTTTCGTAACGCTACGGTACTTCGAGACGGCATAGAAAATGAAGTTATTAGAAGGTACGATCGCGGGAAAATTATCGAAATCGCCGCGAGTCACTCACATACCACGCAGGCTTTTAGATAACACACGAGAGCGGCTGAAACGTTTAGATTGCTCAACCTTCGTCAAAGTTTTGAATAGAGAAATGAAAGAGCTGAATATACTGTACGATATCTAGCTTTGAACATGAACACTTTTTCTAGGCACAAGCATTCCCATGTGTTTCCGCGTTTTACCTTTGACGTATAGGACGTTTGTTGTGGTTACTTGTCCATGCTCGTTTGATGCTGTGCATGTATATCGGCCAGCGTCGTGTGGCTGAATGTTAATTAGCCGAAGATAAAAAACACCGTCTGAGCTGACGGATGTCTGAACATCTCCGCCGGAAACGAGTGTACGATTGTCGACGGTCCAGCGGACCTCAGGTAGGGGATCACCCTGTACTCGACCCTGGAAAATGACTTCGTTCGGCGAAATCTGCCGGGGCGTTGGTTCTTCGATAAAGGATGGAGGAGCCGCAGGACTGGGAGTCATCTTAGCTATTTTCGACGGAAGGCCTTGGTTCTCTTGTGGGCCGGGACCCCCAAGGCCCTGCAAACCGTGTGGGAAATTCGAGGCAGTTGTGGCGGTGTGGGGCGTGACAGGGAGTGGCTGGCGGTCGCCTGGGCGTTTCCCTGCGGGCGGAGGCCGAGTACATCGAATTTAGACCTCTAAATAGTCGACAAAGGATGGCGTGCTCTAGTTGATAATAATCGTACGCGCTTTTATGCGGTATAAGGGTGATACAATGTTGATGCATTAGGAAGATTAACTTATATCTAATGAACTGTGGGGCATTACCATCCTAATTAACAATGGACTTAATATGACGTGGTCACTAGGGGGTTGTGTAGGGTTATAGTGAGTGTTTACTGTCCGACTTGACTTGAGATCGAAGCAATTGGGGATTGGGGGAGGGGGAGAGGAGATAAAGGAAATTCCGCCAAGGGAACTGCGAACTGAGCGCATTCCATGTAAGGAGAAACAGAGATTTGAAGACCCGGGGAGCTCCAAGTAAGTTACGATTTTTCAGAAGGGTTATTCTCATCACTGTTTGATAGACTCTCCAGAAGAGTCGTCTTCAATAACACTAAAGCAACTTCATTTAGGTATACTCGATTACACTGAAGAGATTGTTTAGCAGGATGGGCCGGTAGGGTTATCGTTAGAGGCTGGCAGAAGGGAAATCTATTTAGGTATTACGTTCGTGGAGTCGAAAAGTTAAACAATTCGATCTGAGTTTATAGTTTGGATTTTTGCATGGTCCGCCGCCGCCGCTCGTCCGTCACGTTGCCACAAAATGACCATTCTGTATTTGTTGGTCTCATCAGACGACTGCTAGGGGGCGCTCAAGTCAAGAAAGGCAGAACACGACACCGAGTTGTTTGGATGCACGACAAACGACCAATTTTTATTATTGCAACTATTATTAATATATTATTATGATTCAATACTAGTCATATAATATATCCATATCATCGTCATATTAAGTAGCCACTGAAAATGCTATATATCTTCAATCTGATTGTTTTTTTTTTTGGCAGTTTTATTTTTTATTTAGGACAACTTACAGACGCGCACTCTCGCGTTATTGCCTTTTTGGTTTTTTTTTTTCTTTTATGCCTTTTTCAGTGACTATAATGACTCCGTACAGCCGCTGTGTTTGTATTTTTAATAAATCGTGATTTTAGTTGTCTTTTTAAGGGGTCAGTAACGAAGGTAACACAGACACACAATCTTCACATCAACAAACACTCAATGGCACCGATTAACGCAGATATATAATAGATAGGTATTCAATATTAAATGCTAGTAGTTTTAATAACGCCGATGACGTATCTTCTTATCATCGATACAAAGCGTCACATTAAATTAAGGTGTCCATGAATGGCTCACTACTTACTATAATTATTACGGCTAACCTAGTCACCTTTGCATTTGGTTGACTAGTAATACGGGAGCGTCAATCTAAAAAGCATAGCAGATTTCTTGGGAGGAACCACCCTTAGCAACATCGTAGTGGCTGATGCCTAAACAAAAAGGATTTGTTCCTAATGGACCAGCAGGTAGAGGGAGCGTACGTTATGCAGTTGGAGATCGGACATTGCATAGGGTCACCGTTCCCCTGATTGAGGATTCAAGGAACGGAGCCTGGCTGCAATGCTCAACACATTTAGGGACGTCGAAATATCGAGTGCGTCCTTTTGCTAGCGTAAGCAGCGTCAACAAATCAATATGTCACCACGCGGAAGCAATAGAGGGAGGACCTCCAATGAGCACTAGAGGTTTTATGGAGGTAGATAGAGAAATCTCATCGCGGCCACTGGTCACAAAGCAATTTAAAACAACTTTACTAACGCTGAAGCCTATGTCCGGCGATACCGGGCAAGCCCGGAATAGGCTTAAGTTGTCTCACAGCGCAGTTCGCTTATGGTATTATTATCAAATATGATTATGTTCTTGTAGGACAAGTTTCGGCGGTAAAAAAAATCTAAAACGATAGTAACAAGGCTTGGAGTGTATGCGATTCAACCATCTGGCCATTGACGCATTGGCTGGCAGTCAGTGGTGTGGTTCGATAGTTCAGGGCAAAACTAGAGTTTTGGAAAAAAAATCCATCTTTTTTTCGGAGCTTCTTTGTCAGTCTGGCCCCTGTAGCTCTCTTATCCCGTGCGATTAGTGTTATTGTCTCATAAAATTAGGACCGGTGTCAAACACCATATTTGTTGTCCTTCTGGAAAACTCGACTGGGCAGGAATCATCGTCATTATTCTGATAGGGAGGGTGCTGTTTTTACGTATCTCATTATTGGAAATGGTTTGTAGCTGTTTTTCCAATTGATGAACAGTTGTCGCTAGTAAATCTTAACGCAGCGCGTTTTGTCATGCACTTTTGATAAAGGAACATTGTATTTGTATGTATGTATGTAACGTTTATTGTGTGCATTGTTTGTGTTCTATACGGCCATGTCTGCTTACTAGCCAGACAGCAACCGTATGATGTTCTAACTTCTTTAGCGTCATTTATGTGTTCGCTTGTATTACGAATTAATAGCAATTTTCTTAGGGACAATCTAGCGTTTAGAAAAATAAGCGCGTATCAATCACTATGTTTACTACTACTACTACTAAATGCCACTCGATGAGTAGAGTTGAGTGATACTGTCACAGTGATTAGGAACATTCTTCTGTAGATTTAGGAGCGAGCCTTACGGTGCACGGTCAGTTTCGCTGCTGCTTCGGCCTGACCTCCCGGATTCGTCGCACGACAGATGTAGGTGCCCTCGTCAGTTATCAGAACGCTCCGTATGACCAGACTACAACTAGTCTCGTCTTGTGTAATCTGTTCGTGATAGATTGATAGACACAAGCGCGACGACGCCGTAACATATCGACAAAGGACGTGCCATGCCGCAATCGTCCGAATCATGGACAATAGTGAATGAAAACAGACAAACAGAACAAAAAAAAAAACAATAATTAAGATAGCGTATAATATTAGAAACGGAAAAATTTATTCCTTCATCAGTGTTTAACACACTGTTAAGGGTTCTCAGTTAGGTGGTAGAAATTATCGATAGTGTGGTAATCATAAAAGCATGCTTAACACACAAGGTATTTTTGTATGCTTTTTTACTGGGGCAGTGTTTTTTCTCATAAACGAATGAAGTACCTGGAAATCTCTGGTGGGCCGAATCACCTGGCCACCCTTGTACCATGTAACCTTAGGCCGGGGCGTGCCTGCCAGCTGTGTAGTGAACGTGACAGACTGGCCTTCGGTCGCAGTGAGGTCTGAAAGATGGCCAAGCGTTGGCGGACTTTCGTTGCCATCGGACACGATGACCTTGAGGAAGGCGGATGTCGATGCAGTGCCTGCGCGATTTGTCGCCTGACAGCGATACTCTCCTTCGTCCTCGGGGAAGACCTCGGATATTTTCAAGGTGTAAACATGGTTTTCGCCACTCAGCTTATAATAACGTGACTGCTTGATCAGGTTATCCCCCCGATACCACTTTACCTGGGCAGCTGATAAGACACGATTTGTACAGCTTAGGTTAGACATCGCTCGATGAATGAACGCATCGCGTCGTACTCTCAACTTTGGAAGTAAAAAATTTATTGTAATTGTAGGAACTTAACAATATATTCGTTATTCACTTCATATTAAAGTTTAATTAATTCAACCGAAAAAAAACAATCTTACTGGGAGCGGCGGGTATTCTGCAGCGGAACGTAGCTGGCTGACCTTGTTTCACAGTGAGATCCTTAATTCCATCAGTCACTTGCGGTCCCTTAGCAGACATATCTACAGGAGCCTGCATGGCTTGCACAGCGGCCGCTGTGGTCGCACTTGATGGCTCAACAACGACCTGTGCCATACACCGGGCCTCGCCGGCTTTATTGAGCGCTACGCATTCATAATTAGCAGAGTCTTCAGGGACGGCATTAAGGATAACCAACGTGCACTGATCGGCTTCTTCATGTATCTTATGTCGCTCATCTTCAGCCAGTTTTTGTCCAGAATGTAGCCAGTAGATGTCCATTGGTCGGCCCCCAGAGATGCAGCCAGAAAGACGGATAGTCATACCTTGCTTGGCACGTTGCGATTGGATTGTCTTGGTGAAGTTTGGTGGAGCCATTCCGGCACCAGCCTCTTGCCGTTCTTGGACGACGAGGTTTGCCGAAGTCTTTGCACTTCCGCCACGGTTCTCAGCCTTTACGGAGAACACGCCACTGTCCTCGAGATACACTTCGCGGATAATCAACACAGATTTGGAGGCCGTGGTGGTGATTTGGAAATCTTTCGAATTTTTTATCGTGAAATTCTCTCGGTACCACGTGATCTCAGGAGGAGGGTCACCGGTAAATTCGCACTCGAATTTTGCACTTTCACCTTCCGTGACGCGACAAGGCTGAATTTTACGTGAAAATTGCGGTGCCTTCGCTGGCTGCACCGGACCTTCCACTACCCGTTCAGTCGTGACTCCTTTGTGTCCTTGTTCCACAGTTTCAGTGACCTTCTTCCGTTTGTGGATTTCTAGGTCGTCATGGAAATGCTTCTGGATTTGTTGCTGTGTGGTTTGTGTAACCATTTTACCTTGTACCGTCGATGAAATAGCTTGACCGAATGACTGTGCTGGAGCCGTGGGCTGCTCGCCTGCTTTCTGTTGTCGAAGCATAATGCTGTAATGAGACCCACACATAGCGATTTGGATGCTTTACTTCTACTGCTTGGAATAGTTCACTAGTACAGGACTATCCCACAAGAGTTGTTCCCAACGTTTGTCTATCGAGTTTCTCGCCGGCCTAGATAGCGTCTGCATAAGCTCTTCTTTTCGTACTTATCATGAAAACATGTGCATTCTCTTTATAAAACAAATTCGAATCGTCTTCGTATGCCGTTATTAGCTGGTACGGCCCTCAAGGGTCCTCTGTTATTAATAGCACTTGGCATCAGAAGAGACGTACAAGTACCTTCTCAGAGTCTTTCGAAATCATAACCCGCCGATTAACTCGTGAAGAATTTCGTTCAGGGATCATTTGTAGACGCTCGGAGCAAATTTTATAATATACTAATTAAGCTCGTTGGAAAAATATGGTTTTTGCATGAGTTAAAATTTTAGTATAGGACAAAAACAAAAAGAAATGTAACGCAGTTTATAGACTCGACCTTTTTCGGACACGCCAATAAAAGCGGACGTTTTTTTTCTGGTCATCTCAAAGACCCAACTGCAGCAGTAAAAAAATCGATACTTAAAAGCCAATAAATGAAACAGACGTTTGATCACTCCGCAGTCCCTATCTATGCATCGATCTAAGCAAGAATATTTATGACGCCTGTACAAAAATACTTCTCCTTATCCCTTGTTAGCAAAGTGACGACCTAGGTATTCATTCACTGCATGTATAGTCAATGATAGACGATTAGTGAGCAGGCCTCGGAACATCGTTATAGAAACGAGTTGGGAAAACTAGTCTGTTTTCTGTGTTTCACTTCTTCAAACTTCAACGTTCGCTGCTTTAGCCGCGTGAGTTTTAGCTGAAGCAATTGACACAACCAACCTAAACTAGGTGCATCAAATATGGTCACAGCCTTAGCAAACATGTACCGAGTCAGCCGACTCTGTTAGAGATAAGTCAAGCTTTTGTAATGGCAGACCCATGATCGTTAGTCTACTTGATTCAATGTTTTTGTTTATATAGAAAACGACAAGATTTTTGGCTTTTGAAACACGAGCATCTGTACGGATTTCATAAGGACTCCCGTCAGTCAAACCTGATTTTGTCCTATACGGCCGCAAAGAAACCCATAATTGTCCAGTTGACAAAAAATATCGAATGCTATCAGATTCTTGTAAAGTTACGTGAACAATGTCTCATGACGATTCGATATTATATGTCGTAGTATAGCAAACATCCAATACTCACTTCTGCTTTATTTGCTGTTGCTGTTGTATGAGCTTCTGCTGGCTGCTTAGCTGTTGAATCATCGAACTCTTCTGCTCAGTGACCGTTTTCGACGTTTGTGAGGCCTGCATCTCGTGTATTTTATCCAACTCTTCGGTAGTAACTTGTTGTTTAACTTGTTTCTTTTCGCCTGAAAGTGAGATCATTGAGAATTGAAAATATCGAGGAAAGTGCGGGCTCTTCTGCTACAGGCAGGGTAACAGTCCGTGTGATCTGTTTTAATAGTTATATGCACATAGTAAGTTATACGATTACCTTGAGCCGTCCGTTCGGTTTTCCAAACATTAACTTCCTGTCCACCAGGAAGAACTTCTTCGAAGATACGTTTCTCTTCTTTCTTTTGACGATCAACCTGGTAGCTGCGAATATCGCGGTCATACCATGGATTTGGCGATTGCTTTAGCACCGCTCGATAGTCACTTTGGTGCTGGCGTACTTCTAATGTCGTAAAGCAGTAAGCCTCACCTTCCGCATTACGAGCAAATACTTCGACCTAATCGGGTGTTTAAAGCAGTACCGAAATAAATGGTTATCTATTAATTTGTTTAATGAAGAAATTCAATGGAAAGAAGGAAATAAAAGTAATCTTTTAAGCAAAGTGCATAATAACTTAATCATGTCATTGTTATTGTACCTAAAATGTAAATAGTACATTTTCATTTCTTCTGACACTAACCTTTCCTCCGTCGTATTGTCGAGTTTTGGGAATGTCGAAATGGTAGATGCCGTCGAAGGTGAGTTTGTACCTTGAACCCTGGAACAGAAATGATATGTCAGGGGTCGAAAAGGCTACTCACTGGGCATACAACAGTTAAACTTCACATATTGTATTCCGGTAGGGATAAAGCATCTAAGTGGCGCCTATCTTTGAACGGAACTTGAACACAACACAACCATTCAGGATGCGTCAAGAGAAGCACAAATATATTACATAGAACGTAAGCTCGGACAAAAGCGTATTGACTCGGACAGAAAATACGGCGGCACCGGTATAACTAATGTATAGGATGGCATTGAACAATGTTCCTGTGGCATGTAACAGTAGTAATATAACAGTAAAATGTAGCGGTGTTAAGTAAAGCTCGTCCGTTGTGGACCCGTCCAAAGTTCACATTGTAATGAGACCTGTTCTCAAAGAATCGGTCGCCGAAAGCTTCTTGATTTCTATAATCACCACCACCGCTTGTCGCGGTGGCTGTCCTTGCGGATCAGTTTCGTGTTGAACTCGCAGATCCCATCACCAGGGCCTCCACAAAGCCCTACCGAGGCTAGGCTTAAGCCCTACCCTGGAAACCCGGTAGCAAGGACAGTCAGCTTTGAGACGGGTCGCACAAAGATAATGCGAGCGAAGAGACCGATGCCAGACGGCACAGCCTACTAACGCTTTGGGAACAAGCAACCAGCTAAGCGCGATACATTTCCGGAGATTTCTGATGAAGAATGCCAACTGATCAGGAAACTCTGAATGTCTTTCGTGGGGAGGCTGCAATCAAAGGGTCAGGATCTAAATTTTCAAACTATTTTTCATCAGCCTTCTGTATCTAAAGCATTCAGAATGGCCATAATTTGCTGGTAAAAGCTCGTAGTTTGGTTTATCTGTTTTACTGAATAAGCCGTCGGCGTCTGCTGCGCAACAGAGCTCGAACAGAACTTTTACACCGACGGGGTAGTTCGGTGGTTCAAGACGACGAGCTGGAGATGGATCGGGCGCAAGACTGACGTTTCGGCCACTATACCCTCTCAAGATATTCGATCAGGTTCCCCGCACTGCTCAAGGTGAGTGTTAGCCGGCCACGGCGGGGCCACGGGTATGCCTGCCACAAACGTTCAGTAAGGCAAAAGACCCATTCCTACGAAAAAACTTCCTATCTTGTCGCTACCGATCGCGAAAGCCTAAGAAGTGAAAACACTATCATTCGGAAAGCTTGAAAACGTTGAAATTTTAAGCAGGAGATTTTGTTTTTAATCTCAGTAATACGTCATACGGATATATGTGTTAGTCGATTGTGTGTTCATTTATTCCCATGCAGGTATAACGTAAATGTGACATTTCTTCACTTTGTCTATACTACTTGTTGATTTGCTTGCAGCCTTTGTTTTACATGACATTATGCCCAATCTGTTGCTAAGCTAATATAAAGGAACCAGAGCATGTTCTTTCACGCGTCCATAGACAGGACTTAAACATAATGAACGTATACCTTTATAAACGCATGTCGGTATCTTTCGCATATCACAAACGGTCATTTCCTATCAGTTCAGCTTACGACAGTGTTAATGCTTCTCTCTATTTAGAGTGCTTTTGGAAGTTTCTTCAAGTAGGAACGAGCATAACAAAGGGCTCAATATGAGACTAACTAGAGGTTCTGATTGTAGCGCCTTTCACCACTTTGAATGAGCGTGATCAAAGCCTGGAAACCAGTATCTTTCAGAATCAAAAACCGCCGTTCAGTGTATTCTCGAAGCTCAACAATAGTTTTCCCATTTACGCATGAAGGTCTACGTGAAAGAATACGGAAAAAGTCGTCATCGATTCACGCCTCTAGAACAAAATCACTTAGAATAACCGGTGAGTTTATCCCAACGAAACCGAACATGGACGACTGATACATTAAAGCCTTGGCATATATACATATATTTAGGCACCAAACTTATAGGCCATCGATCAGGGCCAATTGCTAATCGGCTCAGCTAACTCTGTGCATAGTATAATCAAGAAAAGCCTGAGATAACGATAATGTGGCATTCTGAGCCCGTTATCTAAAAGTCCCGGTGACGCTGTCCATTTTGCCGGTCGTTCCTATGGAGGGGCTAGTGGAGAGAGTAAACAATTGCTGTAGGAGTACCTAGTAGCTCTTCCAAATGATCTGGTTAAATTAGTTTATCGTATCGCCTATTGTGTATCAGGCAAATCCGGTCATATGCAAACAGTATATTATTATCTACAAATAGATGTCTTGTGACAAATGCTTACGTTAACGACGCTGTTTCCATTGAGGACCCAAATGAGTCTAGGTTTCGGATGACCAATAACGCGGCACTGGAACTTTGCCCATTCGCCCTCGACTACGACCTGCGGTTCAGGTTTTTGGACGAACATAGGGGCGAACTTTTCGGGCGCCTGTTCGATAACGGTTTCCGTCCTGCGAAAAATAGAAGTGGGTTAGGGTTAAAAAACAAGGTTATGTATTTCTGGCATCTTATTCACTTTAAACCAGGTTGGCAGTATACACAATAGAGTGCTAGGCCTAAACACAACGACACAAATACATGATTATTAACTTTATGGATGTTCTGTTTCTCAGACGTTATCTATAGTTGTCATGTGATAACAGTAAACGACTAGCCTTATTTTTAGTAAATAGCAATAGACTAACTTGTAACCAATTACTAAGATACCGAGCTGGAACATTAGGTCTTCTCTGATTCAGGTCTTTTGTTGAACAAAATTTATTGCGCACATAATCGATTTTCCATTTCTAAAACTGCTTGTGAGCCTTCATGTGGGAAAATTTTTAGACCTAATAGGGCATTATCTGTCACGAATTTTATCACCCGTTTATATATTATAGCTCTGTGCAGTTCCCCTACCTATTTGTCCTTTCACAGTGAACACGTCTACGTGCATAATAGCATCGTTCAACATAGACCTATCCTATGTACGAGCCGCCGACCTATCACGTGTAACAGGCTTCTCAAGATGATGTGTTTCATACGAGAGTTTTGCACTGATCATTATTTATGCGTGCGTATTTATTACGTTGTGTGTAACGCGATGGTCAGAAGGTTCCATAGCGGTATGTAGCTTATGTTACTGTTGGACGTCACAAAAGTTGCTAGGAGCTGTTAAAAACCTCGGAAGCCGTATCATTTGTACGCTGCTTTCTACCTGAGAGGCGGTGGCAATTTCGATTCTTCTAAAACTATGTTCGCGCTTAAAATTAAGCAAGTACTACTAATACCGAATATCTTCAAAAAAGTGGATTCAATTTTATAGAACGATAGAGCTTAGGTCCTCCAAATCCTTAGCAAAGGCTGCAAAGATTCATATCATCGATAGTAATATATATAAAACTTTATATTTCTCTCTCGTATCTCCTTAAGACGGAGTTACGTTGATTTGGCTGCACTACCTTGACGTGACGCCTTCACGGCTTTCACTGTGTTCCATTACGGTACAGAGCAATGTTCTTGAAATAGGAAAACAGAAAAGATATTGGTCGTAACATCGTGGCGTCTCCCATTGTTGTGAGCAACCATTAAGCCTAAGCGTTCTTGACGCTTCAAAGAAATGCCCTATGAAACGTGTCAGTTATTCACTGGAATCATTTCGTTATTTAAATTGAATTCTAGTGAAGTTCCTGCCTCGATGAATATGAAGCCTAGGCCTTTTGTAGCCTCATATACCTCTGTTTCGTAATCTCCATTTCGGCAATTTTCCGCACGCCTTCCTTCATCGTCATGGGCAATTGGGTTCGATAGTCGAGTTTTGGTTTGCCCATACATTCGAGAGTTGCCCGTGTTTGATCGGAGCCAAGTTCGCTAACAGCCTTTGCTACGTATTCACCCGAATCCTCAGCGTAACAGTATAGAATGTCCAGTGCCACAAAGCCAAAATCGTGCGTGGTCTTATAGCGATGCCCAGATATGAGGGGAGAGCCGTTGTGGAACCACTCGACACGCAGTTTTGGGTCGGAGGTCGGCTCTAGACGACACTCAAAATGTGCACTGTCGCCTTCCTTCAATCCATGTTGCGGTTGGATTTGCGTGATGAAATGAGGCGGTGTCGGTGGCTTATCGTCAGAGGGTGTCTGATGTGTCGGTGGATTCTCCAAGCCACGTAATCGAGCCAAGTCAATGCTCTGAGGTAATTGAGATTCCAGAATAATGTTTGCTTTCGCTGCAAGTCATAGATACATAAAAGTTACAATTAGTAATAATCAGAACTTTGGCGGTGTCTCTACGGCTTTTTTTTTACAGGAACGTAAAAAAAGCGAAAAGAAAGCGGCGAGCAAAAATAATCGAGGACGACGCTTACATTTTACGGTGAGTGTGCATTTTGTGGTATCCGATCCCCACTTGTTTGTCGCGCGACACATGTACTCTCCGCTATCTCGGGGGAACAACCAGTCGATTTCAAGTACAACAAAACCAAAGTCATCAACTGTGTGAACTCGGGAGCCGGTGATAAGAGGAGCCCCGTTCACAAACCATTCCACCTGTAACGATGTAGTATAAACGTATTGAAAAAAAGATAGCCATCAACAAGATCGCTAAGCGCGTCAATCTAACGATTTAATTATCTCTAAGTATCCCTAATACATTACACACATTTTAACAACAATCTATTACAAACCTTCATGGTAGGGTCGCCGACAGGAAGCAGCTTACACTCAAAGTGTGCGTTATCACCTTCGACGCGCTCATAGGTTTGTGTTAACTGAGTAACAAACTTGGGCGCTTCGCGTTTTTCCCCTTCAAGTGTTTGTGACGTTTTCTGATAACGGGATTCTTCTAGAACCTTGATACCATCTACCGTGAAGCCCTCAGGCAGCTGAGAATCGAGAACGATTGATTGTTTACTTTTAATACTCAGCTGACAACTTACGGACGCTTCACCTTCCCGGTTGACGGCACGACACGTATACACTCCGGCATCACGGGAATACACTCCGGCGATTTCGAGGATGACAAAACCGAAATCCGAAATGCTCTTGACTCGCGACCCCGTTACGAGAGGCTTACCGTTATGGAACCAGTCGACGCGAAGGTTCGGATCATTTGCAGGTCCTACGCGACACTCAAAGTGTGCAAGTCCATTCTCAACGAGTGAAAGGTCAGACGGGGAACTGAGGAACTGAGGTGGTCCCGTGCATGTGTATTCACGCTGTTCGATGTGTTTATGTTGTGCCATTCGTGACTCAATTTGTGCCATCTTATGGATTCCATCACGCATATCTAACGGCAATTGAGTGTCGCTAATTATGCTTCGCTTACTCTCACAGTGCACAGTACATGATGTAACCGCCTCGCCGAACCGATTACGAGCTTTGCATGTATATACTCCTGAGTCTTCAGGATATACAGGTGATAACTCAAGTACAACGAAGCCAAAATCGTTAATGGTGCGGATTCGAGTTCCGGAGCGCAGTGTGGCTCCATCTTTGAACCATTCGACGGTGAGGTCGGAGTCATGTGTAGGCGTAACATGAGCTTCCAAGTGCATGTTTTCGCCTTCGCGCAGTGCGGGAATATCGTCCAGAGGTTTCGTAAAGACGGGCGCCTCCTGAGCGTCACTAACTGATACCGCCGAAACGCTTCGCATCAATGAGCGTTCAAGACGGGTGAGCTTTTCCTGTCCGCCAGCCATTTCAACAGGCAGCTGCGATTCGAGGATCAAAGTTGAGTTCGCTGAAATGATCAATTACGTGGAAAATATCAGCTACATTTCGAAGCAAAGTTTTCCCTTGATAAATTAACAACGATATAGCAGTAATTGAGTTATATACTATTATCAGGCATATAATTATTATAACTTTTAACAGTATAATCTAATTTCTTCTGTTGGTGGTTCCGTTCACCTTCACTACAACAAATTCTGAAATAATATAGGAGCAGTGGACTTACATTTGCAGGTGAGCGTTGCGCGAGTGATGTCTGTGCCATGTTTATTGGTCGCCTTGCATACCCATTCACCGGAATCTTCTCCGTAACAGTAGAGGATATCGAGTACAACTACACCAAAATCATGAAACGTGCGAAACCGGTGACCAGAACGCATGAGCTGGCCATTGAAGTACCATTCAACCCTGAGGTCAGGATCGTTAATGGGTGTAAGTTGGCACTCAAAGTGGGCACTCTGGCCCTCCATGAGGCCAGTTACGTTTTGGATATGAGATACAAACTTGGGTGCTTCTTGAATGGACGAATCGACCTTGGTCACGGTGCGCGATTTCATGCCTTCCATGCGGGTAATTTGTTCCATGCTTCGTGGTTGTAGTGAGTCAAGGACTAGTTTGCCAGAGCTAGCGCAGTCGATAGTGCATTTAGTCGTGTCGGATCCGTATTTATTCGTAGCAACGCATACGTATTCGCCAGAATCCTCGTGATGAACGTAGGAAATGTCCATGACGACAAAGCCAAAGTCAGACAAAGTTTTGATTCGAGAACTCTCCGGAAGGGGTTCTCCATTTTTGAACCATTCGACACGAAGATCGGGATCGCCTACCGGCGTAATATGGCACTCTATATGCACGCTTTCGCCTTCACGCAGCCCGCTCATAGTGGACAGTGGCGTTGTAAACTTGGGTCTTTGTCCTTTTTGTTTGTCAACGCACTTCAGATCAACACTAATTTCAGCTGTACCCCACGCGTTCTTAGCCTGGCAGGTGTATTTGCCTGAGTCTTCAATGACGACGCCAAGGATCTCCATCAGAACGATTCCAAACGCATGAACAGTACGGATACGATGGCCCATTTCAATAGGTCGGCCATTAAAGAGCCACTCGACAGTCATTGTCTGGTCGCCGACGGGTGAAAGCATCGCCTCAAAATGGGCTATTTCGCCTTCGGTCATATCGGTTAGGTTAGTAAATTGTGAGGTGAACAGAGGAGCTTGTCCCCTTTCCTCTGTAGTCTGTTCAGTAGTTTTCACCATCGACTCCTCAAGCGATTGGATCGACTCGAGACCTTTAGCGCCTTCTGGGTGTTGAGTCGTCTCAATAATGCTTTTCGCCGGTTTGCATTCGATAGTAGTTGTAGTAAAGGCTTTTCCGACCTTGTTTTCAGCTTGGATTGTGTAGACACCAGAGTCACGCGCCCAGAAATCTTTGATTGTAAGGTTAACATAACCAAATTCATTGGTCCATAGAAAACGGTTGGCTTCTTCCAAGGCTTTTCCATTGAAGAACACTTCCACCTTAAGGTCGGGATCAGTGGATGGTTCTACGCGGCATTCAAGGGTTACGCTCCGGCCTTCGTCCACGGTCAACTTCGGTTCAAGAAGTTGAGTAAAGACAGGTTTGTTGAACACCTTTTCAGGAACTGGCTTAACAGAGATATACTTGGTACTCCAGGTGTCCTCTACTTTCTGAATACTAGACAAGCCCTGCTCGCCCGTTGGATGTAGCGTGTCAAGTTGGACGGCTGCTTTATCGATAACCTTAAGCGAAGCTGTCGTGGTAGCTTGACCCTTGTTGTTTGTTGCACGCACTGAATAAATGCCGACATCGTTCGACGAGATGCCTTGGATATCGATCGTTACCAAACCAAAATCTTGCTTCGTCGTAATGCGCGATCCACTGCGAAGGGGTTGCTGGTTATGAAGGAATTCCACCTTCAAGGTGGGATCTTTGGCAGGTTCCACGCGGCATTCGAATCGTGCATGTTGGCCTTCGGTGAGCTCCAGGTCATTGATGTGTGATACGAACACAGGCATTTCAAAAACTGGCTCAGCTATTTCTCGGGGTGTCGGGGCCTGATATGCTTCCATCTCGCGGATGCGCTCAAGACTTTCGGGCTGCAGAGATCCAAGTAGTAACCCAGAACTGCCTTCCACCTTGACAGTACAAGTGGAAATTGCTTCGCCCGACTCATTGACGGCATGGCAAGTATAAAGGCCAGAATCCTCTGAGCGTGCACCACTAATGTCGAGCGATACCATCCCGAAGTCGTGAATTGCCTTGATTCTAGCACCAAACGTAAGAGGCTGTTGGTTCTTATACCATTCAACCTTCATTTTCGAATCTTTAGAAGGTTCTACTCTGCCTTCAAGTCGAATGTATTGGCCTTCAGAAGCCCCCTTAACGGACTCCAGCTGTTTTATGAATACAGGGCACGGCATAGACGCATCAGGGCGCTCTTCAGCTTTTTTCTGCGAGAGTTCATACTCGTATTGCTGCATAATACGATATGCTTCAGGATGCAGAGCTTCTTCCTGTACGGATGCCTTTGTTTTAACGCGAAGTGATGTGCTGGTTACGGCTTCACCGGCACGATTCATAGCTTTACACATGTACACTCCGGAATCTTCTCCACGTGCGAATTGAATATCCAGAGTAATATGACCAAAATCTTGATTGAACACCATCCGCGAGGCGTTTTCAATAACATTACCATTGCAAAGCCATTGGAATTTGAGGTCCGGATCTCCGATAGGTGTGCAGCGACATGCTAGACGTACTGCGGTGTTCTCATTAATCTCTGAAGGACCCAGCAGCGGCTCTGTAAACACGGGCTTTTCAAAAACTACCGCCGGTGCATCGTGTACTTCGTACACTTTGCCGGTCTCCAGTTCTCGAATCGCTTGAAGACTCTGTGGTTGCTGTGATTCCAGTTGGATAGAGTCCTTGCCTTTAATCTTGACATTGCAAGATGTTACTGCTTGTCCTTGGCTGCTTGTAGCCCTGCAGGTATATACACCCTGATCTTCGGGTCTAACGTAATCAATTGTAAGGCTCATAAAGCCGAAGTCGCTAATCGCATGCATGCGTGATCCCTCGTTAATAGGCTGATCATTTATAAGCCATTCTATTTTCATAGTGGGATCACCTACAGGGATTAGACGTGCCTCTAAGCGACACGGCTGGTTTTCTGTCAAGTCAGCATTCTTCAATGGTTGTGTGAATTCGGGCCTCTGGAACACGGGTGCAGCCACTTCATAATCAGTTTTGTTGATTTTTCCCTCGATCTCGCGGATGCTTTGCATGGACTGTGGGTGGAGAGATTCAAGTTGAACTGAAGACTTGCCTTGCACAGTAACATCCATTGCTGTTTGCGCCGTCCCAAGGCGATTAGTGGCCCGCACTGTGTAATTACCGCTGTTCTCAGGGTAAACATAAGCCAAATCGATAGCGACGTAACCAAAGTCTGTTGTAATTCGTGTCTTGTTGGCTGCCTGCAGTGGCTTCCCGTTATGGAAAACTTCAATCTTCAAGTTCGAGTCATGTGCAGGCTCGACGCGGCACTCCATGTGAGCAATTTGGCCCTCAATCAATTGAGTCGGTCCGCGCAGTTCTGTTATGAACGCAGGTTTCGATACAGGCTTGTCCTCTATTTCTACTTTGCGGAACTTCTCGATCGACTCAAGTTCTTGAATGCGCTGTACACTTTGTGGATGTTGCGTATCGAGAATAAGGCTGCGTCGATTTTTTGCGGAGACATTGCAAGTTGTGACAGCCTCTCCCAGCTCGTTACTGGCCTTGCACATGTAGGTACCTGAATCTTCACCATAGCAGTGCAGGATATCTAGAGCAACATAGCCGAAATCGCTCGTAGTTCTAAAGCGTGAGCCTTGCTTTATTTCAACGCCGTTCACAAACCATTCGATTTTCAATTTCGAATCATTGATTGGTTCGACACGGCATTCAAGATGGATGGGTTGACCTTCCACAAGGTTGTCGACCGATGTGAGAGGTTGGGTGAAAACTGGCTTCACCTGTTGAACAGGCTTCTCCTCTCGAACCAGTGATGCAGGTTGATCAAGGTTGTGCAGTCTCTGAAGGCCGTCTTCACTAATGTTCGAATCGGTTATGACGCCAGCCTTACCAGTAACGCGAACTTGGGATGATGTTACAGCCTCACCAAGGGCGTTTGTCGCTTTACACATGTACACGCCACTATCACGGGGTTGGACATGCGTGATGTCCAATGCTACATAGCCAAAATCGCAAACGGTACGGTGACGTGCTCCAGCTGCAACGGGCGTTCCGTTATGAAGCCATTCGATTTTTAGTTTGGGATCATTTGTCGGAGTGATCGTAGCTTCCAGATGAGCACTCTGGCCTTCAGTCAGATTATCCAGGTTGTTTAGTCCACGTACAAACTGTGGCCGTTCGTTAACAGTTTTCTCGATAAATTCAGCACGCTGGTATCCCATAGTTCCCTCAAGCCGGCGAATGGCATCAAGGGATTCAGGCTGTTGTGATTCGAGGATTAAACTGCCAGTGGCAGCCACCTGAAGGTTGATGCTTGATACTGCCTGACCCAGTTGGTTCGTCGCACGGATGGTATATTCGCCACTATCATCTGGTCGTGCAGAGAGGATGTCGAGCGCTACAAAGCCAAAATCTGTCACCGTTCTAAAGCGATGACCCTGTTCAAGAGGCTGGCCATTGTGTAGCCACTCATACTTCATTGTTGAATCGGGAAACGGTTCAACATGACACTCGTAGTGAGCAGCCTGGCCTTCGACCACCTGGAGAGGACCAGTCAGTTGGGTCACAAAGCGTGGTGCAGCTTTGCATGGCGCGTCCTCTTTGGGGGCCGCGCGAGGTTTACCCAGCTCGAGCTGCTGGATGGCATAGAGACTGTCGGGCTGCAACGAGGTTAAAACTAGAGAGCTTTCGCCCTGGACCACGAGCTGAGCGGAGCAAACCGCCTCACCGATTTCATTAACGGCACGACAGGTATACGTGCCCGTATCTTCAACTTTGGCACCTTTGAGGTCTAACGCGATAAATCCAAAATCACTGACTGTAGAGATTCGCGATGACTGGTTTAAGGGAATTCCGTTCTTTAGCCACTCTACCTTCATCTTTGGATCCCCGAGTGGTGTTAGACGGCATTCGAAGTGTGCGTTTCCATTCTCGCGAATAGTCACATTACGCATAGGATTGGAAAAGACAGGCGCCTGCGTCTGCGTCTCCTCCTGGTAAGACTTATGTTGGTAACGTGTATGATCTTCAAGGTAGCGGATTTGCGCAAGCGAATCAGGCTGTTGTGAATCAAGAATAAGGCTCTGTTGTGAGGCACATGAAAGGTTGGCAGACACAATAGCTTCACCAAGAGCGTTCGTTGCTCGACAAGTATAGACGCCGGAATCCTCCGCGTGCGTCGTCATGATGTCAAGAGCGACAAAGCCGAAGTTAAAGAGCTCAACGAACCTCGATCCCTGCTTAACAGGCTGACCGTTGTGTAGCCATTCAACCTTAAGGCGGGGATCACCTACAGGAATGAGGCGGCACTCGAAATGTGTTCGCGCCCCCTCGACAACATTAGCGTTTTGGGGTGCTACTGTAAACACCGGGGCTGTAGTAATAGCTTGATCTGTTATCTCCGGCTTAGCAAAGCGATGGCCTTCGAGCTGTGCGATCTTTGCAATGCTATCCGGGTTCTCAGTAGTTGTAATAATGGACGATTCATCGGTGGCTGTAAGCGTTGTTGAGACTTCGGCCGTACCTAGTCGATTTGTGGCACGGCACGAGTAGCACCCACTGTCAGCCGACGTTACGGAAAGGATATTGAGTGCCACATATCCAAAGTCGTGGAATGGACGGAAGCGGTGTCCGATCGGAAGAGGTCTGCCGTCCTTGTACCATTCAACCTTAAGGTCGGGATCGTTAACTGGCTCCAGACGACACTCGAAATGAGCGGACTGACCTTCAGTTAATGATTGTGGCTTGGGCTGAGAGATGAATTGTGGCTTGGTTTTGAGTAGTTCCTCGTGATATGATTCGCGTACATGCGTATGCTCTAACGGTGCGATTTGACGCAGGACCTCAGAATTCTGGCCTTCATTCTGAACTATTTGGCCAATCGAAATAACCTGCACACTACAAGATGTGGTGATCTCACCCTGCTTGTTCACCGCACGACAAGTATAAACTCCACCATCTTCCGCATAAGCCGAAAGAATGTCAAGTGCCACATAGTCGAATTCATGTGCCGGTCGGAAACGATGTCCAACAGTTATCGGTAGATTGTTTTTGTACCATTCAACCCGCAGGGATGGGTCCTGGGCAGGCTCAAGACGACACTCGAGATGGACGTTATTGCCCTCGCATGTTTCAATGTTATGCAACGGTTTTCTAAACTCTGGTCGACCAAATACTTGCACAAGGTCTTCTTCTTTACGTCGTTGTCGCGATTCTAGCCGCTGAATCTTCTCAAGTCCTTCGGGATACTGGCTTTCCGAGATAACACCTGAATGACCGATTACCTTAATCGACGCTGAGGTAAGGGTTGAGCCAAGATGGTTTGTAGCACGTACAGTGTATTGTCCAGAATCCTCTTCGGTCACACCGTTAATCTGTAGTATGATGTGGCCGAAATCGGTTTTTGTAATGATGCGCGATGCTGGTGTTAATGGGCGTCCATTATAAAGCCATTCAATCTTCAAGGTTGGATCGCTTGCGGGTTCGACCTTGCATTCAAGGAATACCTTGTCATCCTCATTGTATGGTTTGTGGATATCCTTTAATGGAGTAGTAAAGTATGGTTTAGTACTAGACATATCTTCGTCCTTTGCATGTGTTGTGGCGTGCCGGGTGCTGCGCTCGGTCGAAATGATATCCGTGATCGAAGTGCTATCGATCGAGCTCTGTGCCTGTACCGTCACCTGTTTTGATAAGCGGGCTTCTCCCATTTCGTTGCGAGCCACTACTGTGAACGTACCACTGTCTTCCGGGTACATATAGAGTACGTCCAATGCCACGTACCTTTAATTGATAATAATAATAAATAGGGCTTAGTTGGCATCGTCATAAGAAAATGGAGACGATCTTTAAAAAACGGCGTACTTCAATTTCGTTATCGGTGTAACAACTGTCGACTACTGCGGATCGCCAGCAAGACAACGAGATTAATGTTAGCGAATCTGGTAATCGAGAAAGGTATGATTAAATTCTGATTGAGACCAACTAACTTAAAAAAAGAACTAACAACAAGGAGCCTAATGGATATATGTCATGGATACCAAAAACATTGCCACCTTACCCGAAATCTGAGTAGGTCTTGAAGCGATGTCCTGTAATGAGTGGTTTTCCGTTATGGTACCATTCTACCGTCATCGATGAATCTCCCATTGGTTCCAGCCTATTTGAAAACCATACAACAAATAAAGAGTCGACATTTTATAATTTATAGTAGATCCAAATTGCTTTTTGGAACCACTTTCTATCGGGAAAAGCCTAGCTCAATACATTTTCTTTAGTAAATTGCATTTTGTTCTTCAAATTAAGTGGTTTTCTTATGTAACAACAACAAACTTGTCCTTTCTTGCGTGCTTTCTATTTGAGTTATACTCACCTTGTTTCAAAATGGGCACTTTGGCCCTCAACAAGCATGCCATTGCCCTTGAGTTCCTCGAGGAATTGGGGTCGCTGGGTAACCGCATATATCTGCTCTTCTTGTTTTCGGTCGTAATGAGAATAATCTTCGATATGTTGAGTTCTCTCCAGGCCTTGTCGATGATGTTGCAGTAAAGTGCTGCCAGTTTTAACCTAACAACGGAATAAAAGGTGTACATTAGGAAAACCGGAGATGAGGCATCTGAAATCCGGGAAACACTCGAAAGCCGGCATCAAACCTTACTAAAGTATGTTTTAACATTACGGAAACGATCGTTGAACTCACACAAAATTGTCTAATCTGTTTTTTGTTAGAAAGTAACGTGCTTTTGTGTTTGTCTTACCTTAGTGCTGATGCATGTTAAATTTGCGGTCGCAGATGCGATTCCCATTCGGTTAGTAGCTTGCACAGTGTATGTGCCAGAGTCACGTTCCTCGACCTGCGAAATACGCAGAGACACGTAGCCGAAGCTGTACGTGCAATACGTGCGTGAGCCTAGAACGAGATACAGGAAAAGTTTGCAAGATGATTAGTGAGGATGTATTAACATGCAAAAAAGACAACCGATTCAACGACCAAGCGTCATTAGAGATATGTTAGACGTTTTTCTTCTTGTTGTTAATACCTATGTCGAAGACCCTATCATTTTTATTGAGGATCTAAAATTACTCAGTGTCATTTATTAATAGTAAATCACCTACCATAATATGCCATAAAGAAATAAAAGAAAACTAATGGATTTACGTACTAGCTTCAAGTGGTTTCCCATCCTTGAACCACTCGACTCTCATAGATGAGTCCTCAGAGGGTTCCAGCCGAGCTTCGAACAGTACAGTCTTGCCCTCCTTTTAGGCACAACGTAAACAAGACAACAAATGACTCAATATGATGAGAAAAAAACTGGGGTACAGTTGAACTATAATTTAACTTAACACTGACTTATATTTGTATATTGTTCCATGATAGATACAATTCTAATCCACGAACGCTACTGTAATACATATTGCTCTTAAATACAGAATAAGTGTATGTCAGTTGGTAATCATAATTACTTCATTTTGTAACCCTAATTTTAGCTACACCCCGGACATTTATGCTCAGGTTGCAAGATAGTGCATGCTGATGCAATGTATGTAGAAGAAGTACCTGTACGTTCTGCTGATCGCGAGGCTGTGATTTAAATACGGGTGCCTGAGAAGGCTCCTCAAGGTCTTGCCACTGAAATGATAATAGAAGTTAAGATTCATTAATATTATGCGAAAATCACAGATATTTCTAATAATGAGAAATTAAATCATTGGAAATTGCTGAGAACGCCTTTGAAACGTGCATTGTATAGTCTTAGAGAAGGTCTACTAAGAACGGACTCGTATACGAGGATCCTATTGTATAAAGCTAAATGCAAAGTAAAGTAACTAACTTCGTGTCTCGTTTTGTGTTGGGTCTCCCTATAGCTTTCTAGCTGCTGAATGTATCTCTGCTGCTCTTCGTTGCCTGCTTGGTCCATTACCGGGGACACCACCTGCAAAAAGGTACACAGATAATGTAACGTTTACAGGAGGAAAATGCTTATTGCTATTCTCTAAAATCTACCTTTTTTGTATTCAATAAATGCTAACATAAATGCTATATTAACTAGTAATTATCAGATTAAAACGCTATGCAGGTAATGGAAAGAGTTTTTTTAACATCAATAAAGTATTGGTGGCCCTATAGGCGAACCTTGAGGGTGGCTGTGGATAGGGCATCCCCTCTGGCATTTGTGGCCTTGACCATATACACTCCGGAATCCTCATAACGGAGAGTCGATATGTTCAGGGCGACGTAGCTGTAGAACAATGAAATCAAGTGTTGTTGAAAGCTGTTAGTCATAAACTGGTGATTACGAGAGATCCACACTCTAAGCTAGGACAAAAATACACCCAAAAAAAAATAAGGCGACTTGAAGGAAACATCACAGCTCTACGAGTTAAACGAAAAATATGCCCTAGCAATAACGGCAATGCAGAAATATTCTACCAACGCGGCTCATTCGTAATAAGAGAAAGTGTATTGTCCTTATTTCAGTCCTTACCCAAAGCTAAATGTAGTGTTGATCCGGGAGGACGATGTCAGGGGCCTGCCATTGACAAACCACTCAACCCGCATTGTGGGGTCATTTACGGGCTGGATCTGGGCCTCAAATCGCGCGAAGCTGCCTTCAATTATGTTTTCAAGGTTTTCCAGTGGTTTGATGAATGTTGGTTTTTGTTGTGGTCCACTGTCGTCACTGAATTGTCGTTGAACGCGTTGATGCTGTTCAAGCTGTTCGATAGCTATGAGCGAGTCTGCGTTGATGGTACTTGCATCGACGGCCGGACGCGCTGCAAAGAACAAGTCAGGCACAGATATATCTTTTGTATTTTTAATATAATGTGTTGTTCCAGTTCATGCTATAGATCTTCATAGGAAACCAGTTATTTATAAGTAAACATTTGTTGATGTCCGCCCCGGCCGACATGATTTTTACGACTGAAGTTTAGAGTCACAAAAAGAAGTAGACCATTGAATGTAAGCACACTAAAGTTAGCGTCGGTAATTAAGTTCTACATTGAAACTTACGCATAACTTTAAGTGATGCTGATACGGTCGCTTCGCCGGCTTGATTACTTGCACGGCAAAGAATTACTCCACCATCTTCGCAGTAGGTATTAAGCATTGTTAGAGCGACGTACCCAAATCGGTTCACGGTCATCACTCGCGATCCTGCTCCAAATCAATTAGTTGACAATTTTCCGAAATTATTTCAATGTCATATATTTTATTTATATTTATTTACAAATCATTAAACATTATCGAGGGCACATCGATTAACTAAACTGTTCTTTAGATAATTCTAAATGAATGACTAAAAATATAACCTGGCGGGTTTGTTCGGATATCAAACTTACCGGCTTCAATCGGTCGACCATTGACAAACCACTCGACAACGAGTGTGGGATCACCTATTGGTATGAGGCGCGCTTCAAAGTGTGCGCGTTCGCCTTCGGTGACGACGAGGTCCTGCAGATGTGAAGTGAAAGCAGGCTTTTGAGGTGGTGCATCTTCAGGTGTCTTAGATAGCTCGGTCCGTGGCCGCTCCCAGTGTTTCAACACGACAGTTTCTGGTGCCGGAGGCTGTTGGGGCTCAATAACAGTCGTTGCAGGTGGCAGGTTCAGCGACCACGGCGTTGTCAGCTGCCGAGGCAACATTTCAACATGTAGACGTGCTCGTGTTGCCGTGGAGCCGGCTTGATTTGTTGCTGTACATTGATACCATGCGCCGTCAGCAAGAGTGGCGCGATCGATGTGCAAAGATGAACAACCTTCGGTAGCCTCAATGAGGACGTGCGGTGGTGCCGAATGTATCTGTACGCCGTCTTTCAACCAAAGCAATTGCGGCATTGGAGTTCCAACCGCTCGGCAGTGAAGCGAAACTGGTTCACCCTCTTGTACGTTGACGTGTTGGAAACGCTCAACGAACTTTGGTGGGACAATCAGTTCTCGCTCTGTATCGAGATACGAGAATAAATTCATCAGGTCCCATCACTGATACTACTCATATCATACTAGATCATATTGGCGATATGCAAGAGACGATCTTAATAATAATAATGAACTAAAGTTCCTTATACATATTTGTGCTATCTAACCTATATAACAACAGAGGTTTCAATTTTCTAATTTAACGATTCAATAAACATCGCAACACAACATACCGATGACGGTTAGGGTAACGTCACAGCGGCGTTCACCGCTTTTATTTCGTACAACGCACGTCCACATTCCTGCATCGGACGCCTGCGCATCGTTGATTTGAAGGGCGTGAAGTCCACCCTCATTGACGAGAATCTTGTGGGCGTTGTCATCGCAAACCTGCAGACCATTACGGTACCATAGTACTTCAGGTGTAGGACGGCCTGACACTCGACAGTCAAATCGCACCTGATGGCCTTCCGTCACTTCGCGGTCCGTAGGTAGCTTTATAAAAGATGGCTTTAAAGCTTGGGAGTCCTCTATCTCGGCGGACTCGGTCATCGATTGCGTGTGAGAAGGAAGTCGATATTCGGCGGACGTGCTGTTTTTAATGACGGACAGAAATTTGACAAAATAGATCGCATTCTTATTGTATTTTCAATCTACGTAGCCTATTTTGAAGAAAACTCATTCGAACTGGGTCATAACAAGATGCAGAAAACACTGTAATGGATAGTGCAAAGTGGGTTTATATGTAAGATTTAAGCTTGCTATGACTTGAGTATATAGGGAATGAGTTTTTACATATTGGTATTTAGTGAACAGTGGACATTGAACATTTTACATAAACATGTTTCATGTGAACGAGTTCTTTTGGGCTGCAGGTGAATCAAAGATCGAACCTAAGTGGGCATGACTCGTTCAAGCATTTAACATAGGTCAGCGGTAGGCCTTTTTTCCTCATAGGAGTTTTAAGGGATCACTGGTTCATATTTATAGCATAACTCTGAGGTTTTTTGATATCGGTCGATGCTATAAGTGGAAGTATTTAGTGTGCGAGGGTATTTGATGTCAGTAAAAAAAATCGCTCTTTCGCGCATGCACGAGACGTTTCTGGTATCGTTTGATATCGCAAGTGCAGTTGCCGCTTGCTTTTCTCTGACCTGTGCAGATCCTATTTTATCATCTCCTACTCACTGTGCCTGGTATAGGTTAGCAGTGTCCTGCTGTTGGCTGAATGTTGCTTGAAGGTGTATCGTGCTTGTGGTTATCTGGGTTATCTGTTGCTCTAATTGCTCTTGTTCCTGTGTTTTCCAACTTGACAAAGGACTAGTTATTCCTTGCCAATACCTCATGTTATCCTCGATGACAAGATGCACCGATGTGGCCACGCGGCCCTTCGAGTTTTCGGCGAGCATTGTATAGTAGCCGGCATCGTCGGCTTGACAGTTTCGTATGGTGAGCGTTGCAGTACTATCACTGTAGGAAGAAACGTGTCGGAATGAGCTTTTAATACGCTGTCCATTACGGAACCACGTAATTCGTGGGTCGGGATTTCCTGGCACGCGAACCTGGAAAGTCGCGTCGGAGCCCGCTAAAAGCTTCGAGTTGCGTGGTCGTCCTTGAACTTGTGGCGGGGCAAGAGGACGCGACTTGTGCACCACCTGCAGTCAGAGAAAGTTCATAGAATTTGCATAATTCAAGTAACAAAGTTTTTTTTTTTCTATTCCTCTTATTACATGTAATCTCCTATCTTTATCTTTTTGATCCTCCAAATTACCTCTCTGTATTCAGTGACGTCTGTTTCTTCGATGTTAATTTTCATAAGAGACTCTCGGAACTCGTCCTCGCGAAGAAGCCGATACTCAAATGTGTCTACTCTAAAGGCTTGATCAGCACCATTGTGATAGCTCTGCCGAAGATCACTGAAGACCGTTGATGAAGAACGGACCACCTTTTGTTGCGGTGGGGGTAGCTGAAAGGGCGCTGACGAAACGCCTATCTGCTGGTTTATTGTCGTTGTCTTGGTACGCTGTTGAATCATCTGTTGGGCCGCTATTCTCAAAATAATTTTACAAATGCGTATGGTTAGATTTGGGCTTCTTTTGAAATGGGATTTTTTCGTTAATGTGCGACGTGCGCACCATTATAGATACCAAGAGACTAACTAGAGTTAGTTAAATAATATAGGTTGATACCAATGAGTTCACACGTTATCCACCTAAATATCAGATATACTGTTTAGTCGAAACATTTCAGTTACTAAAGATAAATTTCTTCTGCGAAAAGTCAACTCAATAAGTTTTGTGAAAAGTTATTACTTAGTTAGCCAACAATTTTCTAACTGTAGTAACTAATTTGTTTAATTTTTAAAATTAAATTTAAAGATAAATTTAATATAATTTAACGGATGAAAAGTTGCAATATGGCACTATAAGAAGTAAATTACATTTACCTGTAAAGTCTCTGACAACTGCAACAACTAAAATGGCCTCTCCGGCAACATTTACAGCTGTACATGTATATTCTCCATCGTCTTCCGCAGTAATTTGTCTAATAAGTAGATAGGTTTCACCGGTAATAGGGTTGTATCCGGTTTCGCGTCTATTCAACGATAAACACAAACATACATAAACATCAGTATTGTCATAGTACTCTCAAAATATTTGTTTGTTGTAACTCTTTTTTCTTTGGCAATTAATTTTACTAGTGACGTGTGTTAACTGTTCATGTCAGCTGAAGCCCTAATCATTGCCGAGCGTATCGTAACGTATCACGTACTTGTGATCATTCTTAATAGGTAGTCCTCTGCGGGACCAGACGAGCTGTGGCATCGGATTGCCGCTGACCGTTGCATCGAAACGGGCATCGCAGCCCTCGATAAAGCGTCCGCCTGTAGGCTGACGCACCCAAATTGGGGGGCTATTCGTCATACTGCTTAATGGGTGTGGTCTTTTTTCTGCAGCACTGAAAACAAGACATAGATATACATTAGTTGTTTTTACGTGAAAGATCTATGTATCAAAATAACGTGTGGTCCAAAGATTTGGATGGTTCAAAAGCAGAACAATTTGATAATAAATAATAATAATAATTCACTAAAGGTGCTATTAATCATTCCATAACAACCAAGTAAGTTTTTTGAAAGGATTCTATCCAGCCTAGACATGGACTAAAGCCAGTAATCTTTTATTTCAATTGGCAATTGGAATCGATATCTGCTTTTTGTTCAATCAGACGGTTTATTGAACCTCAAACGTATACGATTTACGACTAAAGAACTTATGGCCAACGAAACAACAACACAATGACCCATATTATGTAGTGATTCCCGTTATTCCAAGCAAATGATATTTGCTTCACCATAATTAATATGGCTCACAACGAGTCTGATATGGCTCAACCTATGCTTCGTGTACTAGCAGCACCAGATTTTCTATTTCCCATCTTCACTGCTTTGCTCTATCTCCCTTAGCCTTAGTCTGGCGACGGACCTATTGCTCGAGGCACTGGCCCTGGCTTCGAGTCATATGCCTGTTTTCCGGCGACCCTTTCGTCTTCCGGGCCGAGTTTTGGGACAGGGTTAGCTGGCAGTTCATTTTCTCGCACAGCGGCCAGTTTCTAGGTGGTTACGACCCATACAATGCAGACTATGAACAAATTTGAAGGAAGGCGACTGTGCCCAGAGACCTTTAGCTGCCCATTCACCGTTTTTGTAAACAGGCACGAAACTCTCTGCTAGCCGACTGGAAATCTTTGAGGAGCTTTTCATAGACTATCGGGACAGCACTACTGGCCAAGCCTTAGGCCGAGATTCCAGTTCTCTACTTTAGATAAGGCTTTAAGCTGGCTTTACAGGAAGAACTAGCTGTTGATTTCCTTGTACCAAATGAAAACTTACTAGCTCTACAGTTGGTTTTCTCTGCACACAGAATGAAACTCCAGGACGTAAGTCTAAACTCCTATACGCTGAAGCTAAGACCAATTCAAGCAAATATCTTTATATGTTTACTTGAATATGCTAGGAAAAGCGAAAGCTATATTTTTATACCTAAGGCTAGTCTATTGTAAGCTTGTTGTGAAACACATGTAAGCCTTGTTTCGACGCAGAAGACCTTGGAGGGCTCTATCGGTCAACTAGCACTGCAAAAGTCCTACTGAATTAACAAGTGTATCTGCATCTCTCAGAGCTTCCTTTAATGAGAAGAGTTCACTAATGAATTTCTGAGAACGGCGTTCAGTTTTTTAGCTGCTTGCTGAAGTAAGCAAGTTGAATCCGGCGTATGCATCCTTATCGATACGCTTATAGACTTTAAGATTCTACTAAGTAGGTAACACAATCTACCACTGGATAGTATATATTCCGCGTGTAACATCAACAATAATAAGCTAATACTATAGAAAAAAAAATAAATAAACTATCGTATCGGCGAAATTATCAGACCGTTACGACAAGTGACGGCCAGCTGAAAACCAAAGCACTGCAAATGGGGCTGTCGTTAGAATTTCTACACCTGGCTTACCCGGTCCTCGGCCCTAAAATACGTCCCAAATAATTGTCGCGAGGCACAAAAATATGCAGGGATACTAAGCTAGCGCTGATCCGATTGTATAGCTCGAAGTTCAGCATCCATGACACGAGACGAATTATAGGATTTATCTACCAACCGGCTAACTGAAACCTTTGGGAGTCGCTAGCGGTTACAGATCACTCGGGTCAACTTTGAACATGACATTGTACTCAGAGGTATCGTGTAGACACAATCAATTTATATCAACACCACAATATGTTCATTTCGATTGACTGCTAGCCAGATCAATCAGACCAAAATCGATACCGAGGTCGATGTAGACGAACAGTTCTACTTCATCCCCATTCAATGTACCTAATGCAAGCTAGTATCAGCCACCAGAGCTAACGGCATCGTTAAACCGACAAAATTTAGAAGATTCTCATTAAAAATTTAGAGGCATTAGAACATCGACATGACCTTGCAGAACGCTGTCTGGTTATCCACCCATTTAAAACTGACATTGCCAGCATCCCTGATGGAACGAATTATAACTAATACGGTACTTGATCATCTTCGATTAACTAGATTCAAGTACTCGTAATGTATTAGTACCGTATACAGAGCTGTTTAGTAAGGGCATCAACTCTAGAATGTTTTAGAGCTAGTAAAGTACTAGACAAAAACTACAGAATGATAAAGGATTTTTCTATTTTGTTATAAGCGAGCTGGTTGTAAAGCCTGTCCCATCAGGGGATGTGTCTCTGGGTGTTGCCTGTGGGCAAATCTTTCCCAACGTGAATCTGAAGCGAAAAGAAAGCTCTCTCTCTATTTTGCATCATAGGTCTAGTTAAGAAGAATAAAGGGATGAAATGTTTGTCGTACATCAAAATGGTGACGGAAATTCTAAATAGTCATAGAAATAATACTCAATTTGGTGCGAAGGTTGTGTACAGAGTCAGACTTAACAGTTATGGTTAGGTTATAGGTTATTTACCTATACATATTTCGTGTTGGGGCCCTTAGCTATATATGCGCTGTTATGTTTAGTTAAAAATAGCTTTAGGTCATAGGAGTCGGGCAGGAATTGAAATAATTCGTCTCCTAAATCAACACCCTCCCACGAGTACTTTTCTTATATGCTGTCTGACGAAAATGGTTTCAGCTAATACCTTCACCTATCAACCTGGCAAGAGAAACGTTCCGAGCCTACTAACTAAAACGCCTTAACCAAAATGGCGCCGCCCATGTCCCATACGACCCACACAAGCTCATGTGGAACGTATGCGATATAGCTTTTTATATTCGATTTGGTTTTACTCCTATTGCCGCATGCTTGAAAACACACTAACTCGGTATAATTTAGTTAATAAAGCTTATTAAATCTTATCATACACTTTCCACTCTTGTTATTTGCGTGTGTTTCGCTAATCTGTTCTCCGATAAAGACTGTTAAACTGTTCATACACGGGCTACGGAGGGTTTATTACAAATCGTACAATGTCTCTTTCCCGGAGCATGAATTAGGCTGAAAACAATCGGGACTGAGATCGTGAACGTTCTACATGTTCTCACACGAAAACGCAAAAAACGGATTGGGTAGAGAAATAAGTTTTTCTACAGTTCCGTCCAAGAAGAAGAATCATTCCTAATAATACCAAATGGTACAGTCGTTATGGAGACGGAAAGCCTTTCAAACAAAGGTTGAAGCCTGAAGTCAGCGCATCTGTTTCCCCGAAGGCACTGATCACCGCAAATTCTATTGACGAAAACTAGCTAATCCAACAACACACAATTAAATACACATATATATATATATATATATATATATATATATATATATATATATTTATGGGTATATTTCATTAGCAGTATCATAAAACGGGATTTCTTCCAGGCTCGATATTGAATTTTTGCAGTCATTCATGTACAGTTCGGTAAAGTCTTTTCTAGTTCGATCCAAAAGAACGATCTATCTCTGTTACACAATGTTCTAGTAGTAGAATCATTGAATAAGAGTCTTCTATTACCATAGAGCTCTTTTAACTAAGCCAGAAGCAAACTGACTATGTAGGAACTCACACAATTTTTCGGTTTCGGCTTGAGCCAATGTTAAACGCTGCCGTCTGTCGTTGACTTAGCCTACCCTCGCTCGGTATGGAAGAATCCCCAAGATAGTCACATATAACTTCTGTAACCAGTAGGGTATTCCTATGGAAGTCTAGCTACTATGACCATTGCTTTTCCCCACACCATCGCAGGAACCTTCTAAGGATACTTTTTTGGCTGTGCCGCTACTAGAGCTCATCCTTTCGTGGTGCTCGTTGTTGTGAACCCTCTCGAATTCTCAGGGAAGCGGCTGTTCGTTCTATTCTCGTTAGCGACTCATTGCTAGTCGTAGCGCGAGGCAGAAACAAATCGGTCTACAGTACATGGGGACGCAGTGCGAGCGTTTGTTAGATTGACTGAATCACAAAATTTCCAGCCGTCTACCCAGATAATGCCAAGCATACTAGAAACGCTTTAGTCAATATAGTGCAAGCATAAGGGTAATTGATGATGACTTTGATTTACTAAATCTATTTCACTCTGTTGTCAAAAGTGACGTTGACCATAACTGTTTACACATTAAGCAGGTAAAACCTCGTAGCGGTCATTTATGGAAGCTGAAAACGTTGTTCCGATCTGCTAGAGAACTGTATCAAGCAAGCTCAAATCGATACGGCTGGAAACACTAGGCCCTTGGCAGGCAAAAACGTGTGCCTTTCAGGAACCTATTTAACGTCAGATGCCTATTGCTTTGACATGTTTCGCAGCGAATCTTAAAAGGACAAGGCGTCCTAATATCCCCTGATTATAAGTGCAGAATAAACTGTAGAGTAATATATATTTACTGTAAAATAAATAGTATCTTTCGTTTCAAAGAGTGCCAACTTTTGTATCATCAACACAATCGTACGACGTACACAGTCAGCCAACAAACTGGCAAAACTATGTATATATGACAAAGATCAACGTTCCAAACACTTGCGATCTAGCAGAATGGAACAGGTCTAGCAGCTATGGAAGCTTAAGATTGTAGGTATCTCCGTTTGAAGACCAATAAGAGCACGTACATTCCAAGGCGAACCTTTGCACCCGCTCGTTTGTAGAATACAATTAATCTGTTTGTTATTTATATAAACTAGTTATTTAAATACCATCTGTTGCCGTACTCATATCTAGAACTTCTTCTATCTCGTATCATACAAATCTAGAACTTCTATAAAAGTGCACTATACGACGAAAAGTGATTAAGTAACTAAAATTCCTCTAAGTAAGAAACTAGAAGTGAAGAAAAAAAATCTTACGATTACGTGCGAATATCCGAAGCCTAACACAATGGGTACAAAGACAAAACGCTGTAAACTTACCTCACGGGGGGTGAAAAGACCATCCCTGGATCTGTAACACAAAAAGGAACCATCGGTCATTAGAATGTAGGAGTTTGCATTGCAAGCCGAAAAATAATGCGGCAAATAACTAGTCATAGACGTGAAGATTTCATCTAGTTATATCGAATAGCTAAGAACGATGGCGTGGAACGTATTCATGGTAGCAGCGTCGAATCGAGATAATTTGAACGTTTAAATATTCACGCCGAACTCGTTTGCTTCGTACTGTACATGACAAGTGTTCCTTGAAGCTCGCAGGTGCTGCTACACCCTTTACGAGCATCTTCAAAGGCCCATTTGAAGGATCGACGAGCCTTCAAAAATACAGCTAAGCACAACGAGAACGAGCTACTCTTGGGGCAGATTATAGAAAGCTTTCAGCGAGCCAATGTCTAGACTGGGTGGATGAGTACCAACGATGCTTATCACAGTATACAAGGTACAAGTCTTTTTCGAGACAATGGCAAGATTTTAACTGAAAATATCCTGTGGATTCATCTACTATCGATTCAAAAGCGTTTTTATCCAGAGGTGCGGTGACAGCATAATTGCACAGAAGTACAAGCACATTGTAATCCTTAGAACTAAAGCTATTGAGAATAGGCTAACTACTCCTTTGTATGGCACATGCTGGTCACGATCACTCACTAATATCAACTTCTCTATCAAATCACTGTACACTATTATAATTAGGGGCTTTAGGCTATAGATACATTTATGCAATCGGTTTTCTTTCAATTATAAGTTGATACCAGTGATATTGAAGGGTCAAAAATTACTAAGACTTAACAACGGACGCGTAATAGCACAGTAAATAAAATTCGACACTCCTCGGTCACTCGGTTCTGATACATATGAAAGTAACGTTTGCATAACTAAGGATAGGGAAAAACCTCGTAAAAAGTGAGCCTCGTAGAACTGTGTGCAAAGAGTTAAGGCAAAGAGAGAAAAAAAAAGCAAGATTTGAGTTTTTAGTGGTATGACAAGGCAGCTAGTGACAACGCACCGTCGGTTGGCCTGGAGTTCGTTTCTGTTCGTTAGAGCCTCGGATCTTGCCTATATCTCTTTACGGCACAAGCACGGAAAAGCCCTTTCCGGCCTTCTCTCCACCCACCAGACAACCACTGACGAAAGAGGTGCGCAGGACTGCTAGCTAAGGTAAGCAGGCTGCCTGTCTGAACCGGCTGGAAATCTATGATAACCAAGCCTTGAAGCCGAAAAACACGCCCGGTCTCTCGCAAGATGCGGCCTATTATGTCCTGCTGTGTCGACTGGTTGTGCGCCACCGCTCTGCTGCTCTAGCTGCTTGTTGCTTTCTTGCAACATATTTTGCTGTGTAATCACGCTAGGCCTCGTGCCGGTAGCCATCGGTGCTGCTCACGACGCCAGACGGCTGCCGCAGTCAGTCGACTTACCGGCACCATTATAGACCAGCCTCCTTAGGCTTAAACCTAGAGTAATCACCGTACTAGTATAGGCCGAACCTAGGCATTGTAGTTAGAGTGCGTATTGAACGGTCGTAGACGACAGGAACACTCATACTCGGCCGCATCCAAAGAAGAAGCCTTGCGCCAGGCCATAGCCGAAATAGTTCGACTGAGTGGCAAGCGATGGCAGCAGCCGGGGATGATAATTATGTCATCAATGTTGCCACCAACGTGTTGAGTCATCGACAGTGTTATCCTAGTTGCCTACTTATATTTCTACAAAAAAACAAAAAACTTCTTCGCCCTTTCTGAGGGCTTTATCGAAGAAATCAGCATTTACTTGACTGCTGCATTGTATTTTCATTAACTATAGGTACACATCGTATTACTATTGTTGACCACTAGTTCAACAATTAATCATGGTTTCGTTCTGTCATATCAATTTAGTTTATATTTTTGTATCAAGAATTAAGTTTTGTATCAGAAATGTTTGTAAACTTCGAAATTCAACTTGCCTCAGGATTGTGATAGGGCTAAGTTACACTATACGCTGCCTCTTACGTGTGATGATATAATTAAATGAATATGGCTACCAAATAAAGCCTTAGTTTCCCAAACAAACAGAATGATAAGATATAAATAAACGATACAGCGTAATCCTTGTGTATAGTGACCTTTAACTTGAAGTGTTCGTACATCTTTTCATATAAACACGACAGCAAATCACTAGCAGTCTCATATAATTTTCTTCGGATCATTGTCGAACTTTCTTGGTAACATGCCCGAAGAGATATGAGATTTGATTGAAGTCCGATTCATTTCTCAGTTATCAGAGGAGCATGCCGGGCGTGCGAATTCATGTCGTGTTACGTGTTATCAGGACACCGGGCAAGAGCTTAGCGTCATTCTGATTTCGGAATAATCCGATCTGCTGTTACAAATGACGACAATGTGGGGGGGGGGGGGGCATACAGCGTCCTCTCTGTCACCGCCATAACTATGATCGTCAAAAGCCCGGAACAAATTCGAATATCGGTTTTGTGTTAGATTTTCTTTTTTGCTATAAACTCAGATCTTACTATCCCTACTAGTAATTCTCTGTGGGGTTTTAATACAGAATTATTCTGAAGCACACACTTCTAAAACGTATTCATAAACTAAGTAAATGTACAGCTTACAGGAAAGGTTACTGTTGACAATTGTGTGTATAAAACTTGTCCCAGTTTTGTTAATATCTGTCTTATCCGAGACCTCTTCCAGATATCATCGTAATTAGCTTAAGATTCCACAAAAAGTCTGGCAATATGGACAGTGCACACACATGCATTTTTTCAATGATATTAAAACACCCTAAAGCGTTTACGAGCACAGATACGTGCGCTATATAAAATGGAATTGGTTGGGTGTTTATATGGATACAAATTTGGTGACCTTAGCAGCGAGTGCGGCAACAATAGTGCTTCAAAACTACACCTCCCCTGGTGAAGTACCAAAAACACATACAACTTGGTCCATATCGCACTATTTAATTGCATGCTTTTAAAGCTGGCTTAGGCTTAGGCTTAGGTCAGATGCTTTCTTCAAGTTGACAATAGGCTCACGTTAGCTAAACTTCTCTAGCTGGCTTTACCCAGTCGTTTTGGTGACCGATGCCGGTCAACTTTGAAGCGTCTTTAACGTTGTACTGGTCTCGTCCAGGTGTTAGCTCGTGCTGATACAATTGCTAGCTTTTGTCTTGCATTGGTCAGGGTCACGTATAAGGTACCTCTCTCAGGTAATATTTGCACGCAAGGAAGCTGCTATGCGGGTGGCGTCCTTTTCCGTGCGTGTGGTTGTACTTAAGCTAGCACTTAATGTACTAGCGCTCCATGTATAATTCAATTTTAATATACTTGGAATTCAATAGGAATCCAATGGAAGTTACAGGTTACTCCAAGTTATAATGCAGTTCAGAAAATGCGTTTTTCTAACATAGAACGTAATGATAAACGATAGTTTATGATATTTATATATATATTTATATAACTCTATCTCCGTAAGCAGTCTAGCTCCCCATGGATACTCTTCCGAGTTGTTTTCGTATGTTTCGCATTGGATTGCTTTGTTGAAGCTGAGCTGATGTACGCTCCGCGGGTACCTTATTTCATAGAACGACGTGAGAATACTCAACGATCTGTTCCACAGAATATAGAAATTAACGACAACGTGTTGTTAATTTACTATAATAATCTTGTCAATAGAAACTCGCAGGTAGTTCGTAAACAGTATTGTTAGTGTACACTTCAGTTAAGTAATTCCGATTCGGAATCGTCTGATTTCGTCAAAAATCACAGATCTCAAATAACCCTCGGATTACGCGGCTAATTCGGATGTCTCTGTTCGGTTGGAATATAGACGTCTCCATGCGCATTTTCTGTCTAGTTATATATGGAATTTGATTTTCGAACACTTCCACTTTCTTACCCTTTTTCGTTCTGGGTAAATACCACCCTAGAAGGCTTCTATATGTGAGAGGAACAACGTAAAATCTCAATGTACTCAATGTACAACGACAAGTGCTGGCCTAAATTGCCAGACGTAATCTCAAAATGAGCTGAAACGTCGCTCTAGGGCACTTTTAACGATTGCTGAAAGCGCTAACCTATCGTCATGTAAATTCGCGCCCCCCTCAAGAAGATCCCTAAAACCTAAAACCGACGTTATTGATCATCGATGACGCGACAACTATGGCACCAGTTTTCCCTTGCAGGCGTTTTGGAAAGAGCCAAATTATAGACGAATTGTCAATGTTTGATACTTTTAGTTAATATAATCATTTTATGTATTCCTCTACTTCCTTGCTTGTGATTTAGCCTAGCTTAGTCAGAAGTCAGAGAGCTATTTTTGCAGCGTTATTTTGTTAAAAGCGCAACTTTTCCAAAGGCGCGATCTGACCTCAGATAAAATGTCATTCTAACCAAAGCGAAGAATGACGTTCTGGCACCTTTTGGAAAACGAAAACGTAACATTCTAAAAAAGTCACCGAATAATTGACAGGCCAGGGACCTTTTGTTCCGTATTCGATCGTACCATAACTAGTGTAAACAATTTCACTTCTACTAAATGTAAGAGAAGCTTCTCCCGAAACAACAAAAAAAAAAAATTATATAGATATAGAAGGCCGGCCGGGAACTGTCAGAGATAAGCCTAAGCTGAAACCCTTTTGCAGGTGGTCCTGTCCCAAAATAAGGGCGCTTGAACGTTGACACATATAGCTGATGACTAAACCATGCTGCCAGGAGCTACAGCTTAGACAGTCGTGGTAAAAGAACCGCTCCGTCACCATTCTGAAATTTCTTGTTCTGAGGCGGGGCCTCAGGAGTTCTCGCTGGTGGCAAGTCTCTTTTAGATTTTGGTCATGAGTCGCCTATTCCGAGACGCTCGTCACCCGCCCACTTAGTCTGTTAAATGTTTTTCTCTCAGACAGAGGCCATCTAGCGGGCAACGACAAAATAATTCACGATAATGATCTCGAACGGTGTGGGTGGATCCTATTAAACACTTATTTTCAAAATCGGACTGATGCGAGATCTTATTTACGTTACTTATATACTTATTTATAAATTCGGAAACTGTTTACCTTGAATTTCAGCTCCTCCACTAGCCTAAAATAGATGCACGATGTTAACCACGAGAGAGCGCAATGGCAATACTACGGTAATGCTGACGATGAGTCCGAGTATGAAAAGTCTAGGAAATTTTATATTAGCTCTGGCTCGGTAAGAAATGAATAGCGGACGACTCTCGAGACGTGAACCGTTGTGGCTTTAAAAAAATAATTTAAAATCATTGTGCTCGTCTAGGCATGTGAGGTACGTTTGCAATATATGCGAATGAATTTTGCTGGCCAGCTCAGAAAAGTTCAGAATACCTAAAAAAGAAAGGTTCATTAAATTGTTCCTATGGTTATATTGTCCAAAGTACAATTTAACACCTGGCGGTACTTGGTTTAGAAGCCACCTAGCTAAACACTGAGAAATAATCAGATTCAGAGAACAATGAGGGACTAATCGGTGGAAAAGGGAAGGCTCAGCCCAAGGTCTCTTGCTTTTGCATGCCCGGCCTGGAAAAAAAACCAGCTATACAGGTATAAGGGCGGCGATATGAACCCGAGCGGACGTACATGTACGCGGATGGTCTCATTGCATTGCTATGCATCTGACTAGCTAAAACGGTTTGTTTTCCCGAGGCCTGCCACAGAGGAAGGCGGCCTGTTCGGCAACTTCGAAAACTCTAACATAAGGCAGAATTGTTGTCATATATATTTTCGGCTGCCTTTCAAGTTTTAAGGCTGACGTTCCACAACTGAATATCAATATACAAGCGTTAAAAGAAGCGTGTCTCAAGTCGATCACTGCTCCATGTTCTGGAAATGGACGCATCGTTGCTCTTACGAAGGTCAGTAGTTTTCACAACGCAAAATTACGATATTGATTCATAAGATTGAATATATATATATATAGTTTCCTTTGATGTGAACGCTTCATTCGTGCAATGCGGATACCAAAAGAAGCTTGATGAAACGTTTAACATTTTCCAAATTTTTACAATCACACCCCTTTACAAAAATACTGGCAAAATCTTTATACGAAACACTTTTAAATTAAACGAAAAGTTGCATTATTGGTAAGTTAAAGAAAAAGCTTTAATGTCATATTCGCCTACATTATCGCTGAACATTGCTACCAGTACAAATAAATCTATCTTGCATATTTAGAAAATAGAAAAAATTATCGAAATTTTTAACCCTTATTCCGCTGCCAAGGCTCTAGCGTGAATAGTTCCCGCTATTATTTTGCAGCAATGACATGCGATGTTGATTTTTTAACGTATAACTTGGAACGTATATTTGAAACGAGTTCTTCCTTGGTTCTGCTTTTACCCTTTTTGCCCCTCTCATCAAAGTCACCTATCTATCTCAAATAATGTGAACCAGGTCGGGTCACTTTTCCACAGCTGAGAATTGACAGCAGTAACTGTGTTAGTCATACTTCCGATTGAAAGGTGACATTTTTCTAGAGATTTGTTATATTTTATAATTCTATTATACGGTAACGGCATAAATGCTGCCCAGGCCAACTGATGGCCGAGACGTGTCATGATGCGGTTCAAAAGGTCATTTTGTCTTGAAAATTTTGATGGGAAGGATGCTCTTCGTAGGAGTCCATCAGTTACGGAAAAAAGTTTATGAAATCATTGCGGAGGTTGAGCAACACCGGCACTTCAGTAGCCATTATGCCGCCCAGAGACTAAACATCCACCATAGTTTTCAACTAAGTTGGCTAGAAATTTTCGGATGTCACACAAATTGACAAAATAGATTGTATTTCCCCTTGCCAAACCCTATAGAAACGTGGCGACACCATCGAGACGACAAGTGGATCGCGCGCAACAATAATTTTTACAAAAAATCAGGCAAAATTAAAAGAACCTGGACGAGAAACTTTATTGTATTTGCCGTGCGCCATTAGACTGTTATCTACTTCGGCTTCCTCAAAACTCCCTTGGGGGTATTAATCTAATTTCAGTAAAGGGATGTAAAGAAATCACTTGTTATAACTTTTCGCCAAAAAACCTCTAAAGGTTTACAATGGTGGAATTATAGCGTGTCCGGAAAACTGCGGGACGTCCCCGATAAAGAAAAAAGCACGCATATTTAGTAATATAGAAATATTTTCTTTAACTAAGGCTGAAAACTTCGAAATTTTACGTTTTACTAAATACGTTTTCGACAATCGATTGGTATTCAATTATGAAGTAAGGTAATAGGACTGTAGTGTTGGAATTGGCACAGGTATTACTGATACGCATGTAAGATAAGAGATTTGCCGATTGATAACAGGGAACGTGAAAATACTGAGCTGAGATAGACATAAAAATCACTTACGTTACTGAATTCGTTGTACGAGCACTAGATAATCGTATTGAATCGTAGAAAATTGAACTTAGTAAGTATTGTGCACTAAGGACACACCTTTAAAGAAGTTGACATGGACAAGGCATGATGTGATCACGCTGCCAGCGACATTCGTGGCTGTGCACACATATCTGAAATGAGCAATGTTCTTAGATTGCACATTACCGTAAAGCCTTTTTTCAAGCCATTAAATCTCTGTACCTAATGTAGATATCATAACAAGTATCCGTGTACGAACATTTGAATTCATAGGGTCGTTGTTTGCTATAGCCACAATCAGTAGCCTGGTTTAGTGTACGAAACTTCTGGTTCGGATCTAGACATTGAGAAAGATGGCTATCAGGGCACGCTTAGTTTTCACATGTGGAAAATTAACTGGGTACCACGTCGATAACTCATATAACCTTGTTTTAGGCTGACAATGAAATTGCTGGCTAAGCTTTTTGTAATTCAGTGGCAGATATTTCGTTACATGAAAACAACTCACGTACCTTCCGGAGTCTTGTGGAAACACATAAGGTATGGTCAGCCTCGCTATACCTGAGTCAAACGATATTTGATGGTCAGGACCATTCGCGAGAAGCATATTATCCTTGAACCTGTCAACGATATAATCCATGATACTTGAGTTTTTTTTTTGTAAGCATTTGTTATCTAAAAAAAGCGTCTACTACAGTTTGGCGATTCCTTCGCAGATTGCGATTTAGCAGGTAGCGTGCGTATGCACTTGATTTTTGTTAATAGCAACAATGATTTTGTTCCTTTTGTTATCGTTCTTTTACAACTGGGTAGCAAATTCTAAAAGAGAGAAAAAGTAACTTGGAAGTAAGTGACCACCACGAATACTCTCAATATACGTCCAGGCTTGACGTGCGTCATATATGGACGGCATCGCCTAATCGAAGCGAACACTTGCGATCGTTAACTTGCTGCACCTAGACATATGCCTGTTCAGGCTACAATGGCCAAAATCATAACGCATTGACTTTCAAAAAGATAAGATTCTTTTCCAAACTAAAACGTGCACAAAATATCTGGAGCTAAGAGCTTACCAACGAATGGTTGGCATGGGACATCCTTCGACAATACATGTCAGAGTTATTCTTGCACCTTTTCGCTCGAGCCTATCGACTAAGGGCTGCAGGAACCACGGGGGACGAACCTGTATGCCGATCAAAGGAAACCATTCTCCGTCTGACTATGATTTAGCGTCTATCTGTTACCATATAATATTTTTTATTCTAGTACATGGTTTATACTGAGTTCATGCCACTAACGAAATAGGGTAAACTTCCGTCGGTACTCTCTAAATGAACACCTATGGAAACATAAAGCGATATCGAGTGAACTTCATACTCGCCGGTAACTAAAGAGTAGTCAACTTTGCTCGACAAACTTCATTGGTTTATGGTCACTGACCTGAGAGGAATGAGTTGGCTTCTCTTCGATAATCACCGTCTTCTTTTTGCTAACAGGCGAAGGTGCGCTCTTAATGATACCGCGTGGTGGCCAAGTCTGCGAAAGTTTAACACACATGCCTATCATCAACAAGCGCATTATTTCAATATATTACATTCTACATATGTGAAAATCGCCTGCTAACAATGGCAGCGGTAGCAGCTTTTGAATTGTCCTATCATTATTCACGGATCCTTGAAGGTGTGTTAAAATCTACGTGCGTTCTCCCCTTTACGGTACACACTTCGGTGTTTTTAATGTTTAGTAGATTAACGGAAGGGTTAATAAACATTGTAGCAAATTGAAGTACACTTAACTCATGCAATGTTGCTCTTCGCTATCTGACAAAGTCGTCCTTTGGATAAATCAATTTCAGAAACAGTACCGGTAATAGCAACTACCAGATTGCTCCTAACATTGCAACATCACAACTCTCCTAGGTAATAGATCACAGTTTGCACTCTTAGCAATAATGCGCAAATTTTAAGTTTTAACTTCTACCGCTAGGCCCATAACAGGCTAACTTCGGCATTCGCATCACCGAAATTACTTTTCGTACATCGGTCGATTTTCCCCCTAGACTTTCGACGCTAGAAACTTGATGAATTACGTAACTATTCGTTATATAAGTTGTCTCGAAACCAACCAAATGTTGCAACTACTCTTCATCAAATGTACTCATTTTTGCTCTCTTAGACTTAAAACTATCCAACATATTACATTTCAGTAGTAAAAAAAAAAAAAAAAAAAGCCCAAGTAGTAAACGTATGTCTTCGTCGGGAATCGCAAAAAAAGGCCATGCTGCTGAGATAAAATTTCATTTGAGTCAACTAATATCAAATCTTCATAGAAACTGTCATTGAACCAGTTTTTCTATTTTTACATTTTACAATTGTTACTGAAGGGTTTCATCAACTTACTGAGATAAGGCTGAATACAAGGACCTGAGACAAACAACAGGATACTAAGGCAAGAACTCAAGACTGCTGTGAGACGTCTAGTTCATCTCTAAGAGTCGATTATAGACTTTTCGTCGCCGCGAAAATTTGCGGAGGTCTCATCAAACAGCCTTGTGTAATCCGTGCGCTCCTTTGACGGACCACAATGCTAGATCGTATATTGCCCTAGTGAACTCTGGTCATGCAGCGTCCTTACTTGTGAGATATACTTGCATAGAGCTTTCACAAGACCGGATTATATAACTCAAAGTTCGTTTGGATCAGAATCGCTACCGACAGACGATTCTTTTGCAATATTCTACTATTCAACGATCACTTGATCACAATGAGCTTTCGCGCCTAAAACTATGTAGAATTCTAGGTGTAACGTTATCACATCTACGGTACATATGAGACCTGCAAATCAGACCTTCAGGATAACCTAGGATAGTGCTTTTAGGCTTGGTACACCCTCAAGACAATGACCGTACATAAAAGTATAACTATAAATTCAAGACACTGGTTAGTTGCTGTATTTTATTACACAAACATTTTTATAATTTTACCAAATAGATCTCCAAAACATTGCATTTTAACACACACACACACACACACCCCCATAGGGGCATTCAGAGATATTTCTCGTGCTTAGCGGGTTTATACTGTACTACGCAGAACATTTTACCAACTGCTAAACGAATTTCTGTGCATTCTGATTGTGGGAAGTATCAGGATTCTGGTTTAGCATATTACGGACATTGGTTAGTTTGAACACGCAACAAAAATGATCACATCAGCTATTTTTGGCAAACATTTACCACAAACTTGCTGGAAATACAACACATTTTCAAATGGTAACTGCTCCATGTTATAGGTAAGCTCATTTACCAATATTACTTAATACATATATATATATATGTATAAGTAAAATAAACACTAAAGGTTGTCGGTACACACATCGTTTGCTGACTACCGTACTATATGGCTCATAACAGGGTTGGGCTAATGTGTGGGTTCAGTCATCCCGCCCATAATTTTTAGCGTTTGCAGAAAGATGTCTCGTTCAGTTATTCTATTGTACGCATTTGGGCAGCTCTCTGCTTCAAATAGCTCCTTCGTTTCCTATCTTCCTTTACCTGCTAGAATTCAAATGAGAATTTCGCCTCTCAGGACTGCAATTGTCACCGTGTAAATTTGTAGGCCTAGATTCATCAGAAGATGTGTAACTAAGTAGATCTCTAAAATATACCGAAATTTCTGTTAGTGCTTCGTCATTGATTTTCTGTTTGTTGATATCGGCGCCGTTATCGCCGTTCGCAGAAACCTTTTTTGTTAGGCTAGAGCAGGCTGGACGAGCAGTGCATACCGCTTGAGTTTCGGTCTGCATCGGACTGGAGAGCTCCTCAAAGCCACTCGTAAACAACGAGGTTTTCGTTCCGCAAGCGACACGTCTATGAGGCAATGTACAGGGCGCCTGGATATGCCGACTCTCTTCTCTCTCCTTAAAGTTCGAAATCTTCTCTGATAACGCCATACGGATATCGTCTCGTCGAGAGCTCATGGTTGTGTCTACTTTACGCTGGGCGAGCTATAAAAAAATGTTGAGACTGCGTCATTGGAAAATCTAATCTCAATATAGTTTCTTTCGTAGCCGACCACAAAAGTGCAACAGACACACTTTAGATAGCTTTCTTACGATTTCGAACTTCGATTTATTTACTTATTTTATTAGCTGAAATTTCAAGGGGGCGGCGCAGAAAAATCGTATATATAACCAAGCTAATTTCTTAATTATTATAGTAGTTAATTCTGACCTGATGTCGTGTAAAGAGACTGAAATCAGCTGACGATGACCTCGTGACATTCGTCGACGGTAAAGTTTGGTAGACGGGTTCTTGAGTAGGAAAGGAACTTGGGGCGGCTGGAGGCGGCTGCTGTCGTCGAGGGGTGACTGTGGCACGTTGCAGTTCTGTCTGGCTGATCGCATCAACGTGGGTTTCGAGATGCACGAATGACGATGTATCTCTTGAAATCTGTTTCAATCAAAAATGTTTCAAATAGCTAAAGATACGAGTAATACGCCAGTAATACAAAATGCAAAGCTATATTATGTACGCACGTTTTTTTTTTCAATCCAATTTCATCGGCTTCGGAGTAGTGATTTTGAGACTCTATCTAATACAGTGAAACTACTAAGACCAATGATTGTAACCACTGGTATAAGCATGCACAATTACTTTGCTATCTGTGAAGTCACGAAAGGAATATTGTCCCTTGGCATTTTGAGCGTTTGAGAACATCGCAGCTGGTTTAGGTGAAGGGGGAACCACCGGCTGAACAGGAGCGCTTGGAGGCGTCGCGTCCGACATTGTTATAGACACGGTTGACACTTCGTCGGTGCGATGGATCACCGGTAATGATGGAGTCACCTGAATCAATATAAAAAAGTGTTTAGAGCGTGAAAAAGTTAAAAGCTAGCTGAGCAGAAAACTCAGTTCTGGACCACATCTCGGTTCAAGCGGGGGCGTGAGGCCACGTCGCGAGTAAAATATAGAGCTCGACAGAGTTGCGTCGTGTAAGGTTTACAATTCCTTTTGATAAAATTACTTCAATAGGTTTGTACAAAATGTTTTTTATATATCTTTATACGACATCCAGTTCTGTTCCTAGGATGCAAGCTACCAAGCAATCATAGAGTAGGGTCAATGTCCAAATCAGTCTGTAATGCCGGTGAAAAGGTTCCCATTCTAGTAAGCATTGATGAAGCAAATAATACTGGATTAGGTAAAGACATCGTAAAGAACATATGGACCTGAATGTTCTCGTTCATATCCCTATCGTTCGTAGTTTCAATATAAATAAGAGAGTCGTCGCAGATTCAGTCTCTAAACAGACCTGTACGGGGGGAATAGGCGGTGCTGAAACAACTTTTGTATGCTGGTCGACGTAAACAGAAGTCGATAGTGGTTCCATCTGACGGGGAGTCGAATAGTCTTGCTGACTCACGATGCTTGTAGTGGTCTATAGGAAGGAAACACAAATTGCGGTTAGATCTCGCTTCGAACCTAAGAGTGATCCCCGAAGGCAGACTAGTGGTAAGAATCTATCATATACATAGGTATTCACGAACTTCTTAAAAATTCATTCGTCTTAGCTTCCCTAGTGAACAACTTAAAGTTCTTATTTTTTCTAACAATAAGTACTCCTCGAGTATTATACTTTTCGTTTACTATTATTATTATTATACAGAGCAACTAGCCTAGGCTTACCTGATTGTCGGTAGGAGCCTTTCGCTTAACCTGTTCCGTAAGAAGAACGTTGCGGTCAACACTCTGAGCCCCTTCAACCCATTCGGCCGTTCGTATGAAGCGTTGGACAGATGCGGGAGTTGTGTGCAGTGGCAGGCCCTCCGTAACCTGCTAAAAACGGAAAAGGGAAATTTAGTATAGCATAGCACACTAGGCAAGCACAATTACACTCATAGTACCAGACATGGTATACTTTTGCTTAATGATTCCTTTTTTAAGGTTAGCTCGACAAAATTCATGTTCTTAAAGTCGATTTCAAGCAGTACGGCCTTGCATACTCATGTATCTGCCAACAACACCCGAGATCAGATGTCTTACAGGCTATAGAAATACGGTGATGTTTTAACACAGTTTAACGATAGACGCGAACGATATGGTAAATTTCAACGTTTCCATACCAATAGTATCAGTGAAAATATAATATTTCGGGTAAATATTAGATTTCACTGCATTGTTTAACGGATATCTTACCTTGACTGGCTGAAACGTTTTGACGGGGATCTGCGGTGGTGCAGCTACAGGAGTTGTCTCAGTAACCTGTAACAGGAGCCATTACGGTTGATGTATCTTTTAATAGAGATCTCGCTACGTTTAGGTTTAAATTTATTATAAACGTCTTAGTAACATCGATGGCCGTTCGAGCATCATACGTCAGGCTTCTGCGTCTTTAGATGTACTAGTACTCCGATTCTATCGTCTTGTATGTGTTAGAGCTAGAAGCAGACGTCGACATATCTTTGCTGTTACGTTTCAGTCAGGCCTACGTTGAATGCCAGTCTGCAGGTTTCATCGAAGATATAGCTCATTCAAGAAAAAAAAAGATTACACAAAGAGGCTGTCTCTATGTGAAGACTGTACAGATAAAGTATTTCCGTTACTTTTCCTCACTGCTCTCTTCAAGAAGATTGATCCGCCAGTGCGCTAGGTTATTTATGCTCGTGTATGGCGAAATTAATCACTCGGACAATTCATTATTGCTTTTAGCGTGAAAATGAGGTACATGTGTGTTGAATGAAGTATGCCGTGTTGATTGTAAACGATATCAAATTTTTTGATTTACCATAAGAACGAATAATTCAGTTATTTTTTTGAGGCTGTTTATACAAAGCGAAACGGCTCGAAAAAAAAGAATAAAGCTCATCGTAAACAAGCATTACGAAGTGCATTACAAACAATATAAACAAGCATTACAAACAATTTATCGTTTCTGTTTGTCACTACAAACGATTATGTAGATCGCAAATTAGAAGCTACGATAAACTAAACAACATTGAATATGCATGTTAGTACGATAAGATGATGAAAAGCGTAACGTAAGCCTCAAATCATGTACGTTTGTTAAGCACGAAAAAAACGTCACACATAATAGTTCATAAAACGACCTGTATGTTAAAGTTTTGATCGAAACGACGACTGTCAGAAGCGCTACGACGAACTTTGCCTCGATTATCTTGAACAATCCAAACTTTGTCTTCCGAGGAAGAGGGTATGTGTGGGGCGCGACAAATATCCACGATCTGATTTTAAACCGAACGCCGATACCATTTATCAGATTTCTGGTAAATAACTTATTTTAAAAGTGCAATCTTGTTCGTCAGACCAATGATCATGCTATCAGGACTGAACTATAAAAATTGCCTATATAAATCCTGACGAGAAACTTATAATCCTGCAAGCGTTTGTGCGTCTTGCATTCTTCGTCCTATTATTAACCAGAGCGTTGTAAGTTACTTCAATTGATTGATTATTGTCAATCTTACCTTGCTGATTGACGAGTAGGTTTTGTCTACACAACGAATGCTGGCGGGCGGAGTCACAGATCTGCAATGATTGTTTGAGATGTCTACCTTACCTATTTTCTATTATTAAGAAAATAATTAGAAATAATATAAAACGATAAGACACTCCGATGGATAAAATGATTCAACTGGACAGATTTAGAGCTGCATTTTCGCAGCGAAAAGTCAACGTATTTGGGCGCAGTGCAAAATGCTAACGTTTCTAAATATGATAACCGTAACCCCATATAACTACAGATTGACTCATGGTAATACGGCATACACAACTTATTACTGAACAACTATTTCTAGGCCTCCTAGCGCTGACAAACAGCGAAATAGGGCATGACCAACCTGAATTGACGGGTTTTGTCTTGCACGCGACAGAGGAGGGGCAGCGATTGAGGGACCGGCCTCGATACCTGTTTCTCCTGCAAATCCACATAGGACAACTGCAGCAGAAGAACAAAGATTACAAAATATTAATTTATTGGAAACAGAAAGCACACGTTCACGATGTTATCAAAAGAAGCACACTATTTCCGAATTGTCAACTCCGTGCTTACGGTGACAGTTGTGTTAAACTGTACATCGCTGATTAAATTTGTCTCGTAGTATTCAATAGAAATTATGACACACAGAACCCGTACGTTATCTACAGTTTTAGAGCTTAGATAACTTGAAGTATTTTAGAGGTATCCCAATCGTACGAAAAATATATGGTGGGCTTTTGTGATCGTCTTGTATTTTTATCAACTCTGCGCTATACCGTCTACACTGAGCTGTCGTTATATACCTCCATGAGAATGAATGCAAGAAAATCCAACCTTGCTTGTGTAGATTTTGTCAGCGGAGTCGGTGGCCACACTTTTTACGTTGGATGCTGTCACAGGCTGTTTCTCGGTTAAATTCACGCAAACCGTTGTATTAAGCCTCCTGCCATCAGTCACCTTATAATATCGTCAAAAAACAACCGGTACAGTTACTGAAATCAAACTAAAAAATTCGCTCCTCACTCAATAGGCTCGTGTTGTGGTACCAGCTTTCCCAAGGCTTAGCAACTGCTATTCGAAATTATGCAACTAAGTCTTGGCTAGTAATGAGTAAATGATCTTAAAAAACTACTTAAAGCTAATAAAAAGTGTAGTACCTTATGGTCGACCTCTTTAATTTGACAGATGGGAATTGGAGAAGGCAGTCTGCTCCGTGCTAAGCAATCCTCCCGAAGGTCAACCAGCTGAGTCTATGAAACGCAAAAACTAGCTGTACTCTCACTGAGAAATGCATAGGCCAGACTTATTAAGTCATTGCAGATAATATACACAGAGGATAGGGCAAATTCTTACTTGATCGCGGTAAGTCTTGTCTGTTTGATGGACGCCGTATTCACGAAGTGTACAGATAGGCGTTGGTGATGGTTTCCTTTCGATGTGAATGACAGAAGAGGTCAAATTCAGGACATCAATATGTTCTGGGGGAGGCGCAACTTCTTTGCGATGGATATCCACCTCCTGGACGCGGCACACTGGTGAGGGGGGTAGCACTCGTTTAACCTGACGTGAGAAAATAGGTATTTTACGAAAGCTTTCAGATCATTATGCAGACACGAATTATTATACCATCAAATGCAAGATTATGCATTCTGAAATGAAGCCGCCTTGCGATGTACTATCCAAGCGTAACCACATATATTGTATTCAGTGGGGGATTTAGAGAGCGGGCTATTTCACTCTAGCGAGGACTAAAGGTAACTTGTAAAACGTTTTTATTAACATCTATCAACATTGTGCAATAATCGAGATTTTCGTTTTATGGACTCTTTTTATACCTCACGAATGTGTTCCTGCAGGAGACATGGAGAGACAGATCGCTGCCGGCGGGACTCTTCGACGCGCAATTCGCTTTTCTCGAGTCGGCAAAACGGTTCTGGACTGGGCTTCCTTAGCGGAAATGGCGGCTGGCTGAGATGGCAAACAGATACTACTGGTATACGCTCCGGGGGAAGTGATGGCGTCCGAGTCTGCTTTAGTGCACATGAGCATTTTAGGCGAGCTTTAAAAGTTATTCCATTATTCTATTTGCTCGATAAACTTGAGTCAGTAAATGCTAGAGACATACTGTTCAAACGAGATACCCGTGGATCACAAACTTTCTTACCCTTGTGACGACAGTTTTGCTGGTTTCCTTATAGTCCTTGTAGAATTTAGTGATGCCTTCTTCAAGATCTAACGGCCTTGTCTTTTGGAAGACCCTAGTCACGACATGAAACTCGGCTGGTCGATGCGGCGTACGCGATGGAACTGGCGAAGCCGCAGGCGGTAGAACGGGTGGCGGTGACCTCGGCGGAGACTGTAGTTTGCGGAACGATTGCTCAATCAGCATAGAACGATCGTCACTAACCTGAGTTGTCTGTCTTTCACATTGTTCGATCAGGGTGATCTTTTTGCATTGACGTTGAATACGTTCCATTTCCTGTTGGCGAATCGCTTCGTAAGTTAGCATTTCGTCCCGAAACTTTGGTGGCGGTGGTGGTCGCAAAGGTGGCGAAGCCCTTTTAGGTTTTACTTGGGAAGGTTTTATCTCCGGCAGCTGAGGCGGTGGTGGTGGGGGAGCCGGTTTAGATTCGGCTACGACCTTTGGTTGCTGTTTCACCAATTTTTTAGGTTTGGGCTGGACTGGAGCCACTGGCGATGGAGAAGTTTCGATTGGTTTAATTGGCTTCACGATCTCTGGTGTCTTCCTAGTTGGCTCGACTCGTTGTGGGAGTGGAACAAGCGGTGGTGAAGATATCATCTTTTCTAACTTGAGTATCTGGGCTGTCTGCTCAATTTTTCGCTCAGACATGACCTACAAAACGTAGACAAAGTTATAATATACGAAATTTTTCTAGAGCCTTTTATGTGCATTACGACGTATTGATTAGCAAGTTAGTAATGAACTACTCTTTAACACACTGTTATGGGTTACGGGTTCCTCTAAACGACTTGCCTTCGTAGCAACCGGAGGTTGTAGAGGCGGCAATGATTCTGGCAACGGTTGTGGGGGCACTGGAGGGGTGAGGACAATCTTTTGCTGCTGGTGAATCACTTGCTGTTTGATTTGTTCAATGTCCTGCTGTTTCACTTCGGCTCGTTGTTGCACCCAGGGAGGAGGCACTAATTCAGGGGGTGGCGACGCAATGGGAAGTGGTTTTGGTTTCGTTAATTCTGGACGTGGGGGTGGGGATTTGGGTTGCTGCGCGGGTTTCGATGGCGGTGGTGCAGGTGTTGGCGCAACAGGCTTCGACAGGGGCGGCTGCGGGGGTAGCCTTGGAGGTAATTCGACTCGATCTGATGAGATTGGCGTCGGGGTCGATGGCAGTGGTGTAAATATCAAATTGACTGGCTCCATAACATTGGGCGGAACGAACTGCTGTTGACGCCGCATGATGCTCTGAGAGATGTGTACATGCTTTTCCAAACGGTGCTCTTCATCGACTCGCTATTAAAGTGGACGGGATTGTGCTTGTTAATGTTCATTACTAACTTCTAGATTTGCATACATTTGTTTATGTATAAACCTACCTTATTGTTGGAAAATCATGCCAGCAAGATATTAATTCTATATTGTACTGAGCACGAGCTGTCGCTGCATCGCATAGAAACGAATTATGCATGCTTGCTGATATACGAAAATGCCGTTCAGGCCTTCCTTGCACGTGAGATAATGGAGCCCCTTGACAACAGGTGTTGATTGCAAAGGTGAATTACCTTTGTTATCTGCTGCTCAGATTCGACCTTCACCGGTGGGGGTAGAAGCGGCGGTTCCTGGATCTTCGTAGGGTCGACAGTTGTTTTAATAATGGTCTCCTTTTGCTCACTCGTGTCTTTCTTGAAAAGCAAATCAAGTGAGGGAGGTGGGGCCGGTGCAGGAAGCGCAGGAATCTATGTCGAACAGTTAACCCAATACACAAAAATAAGACAAGGCTTGCGACTAGAGGTCCGATAATCGTAGAGGTATATTAAACGCGTATTCCATTTTAAAACCCTAGAAATAGGAGCAATTGAACCATAAATTACGATAGCTACTAGTTAGGCTCGAACTGAATTTTTAGGCCAAGGTTAATAAATATTGTTTGTGCTCCAACAGAAATAGATTTTTGCCAATTTTGCATCGAAAGCTTTTGCGGTTAGCTAAGCCTTTCAAGTGCCTATAATATCGTCGTTGGTTTAAAACAATATATTTAGCCTAAAAATATATTATGCATTTTTTTTTTTATATAATCGTACGTAATACCAAAAAATTAACTGGCTAATCACATTTGGTTTAGGAGTAACTTGTCGCTCGATCACTCGGGTCTGTTCACGATGAATGTGCTCTGCCTGAACCATCGTCATCTGTGAATAAGTGCCGTCGTTAGCTTATTATACTATGACACACAGTAGGTAATCTATAAGAAAGACGTCGAATACTTTAAAGAACGTACGACAGGGAACTATCGTTGTCAGCCCTTCAACCTTGAAGATAAACAAATAAGTCCTAAGTAAGACAAATAAACAACTACGACTATACCATCTGACGAAATTTCCAAATACGTAACAAACGCTTTTAAAACTGTTCATATAGGTAATTATCGCTATATATATATATATATATTCGCTAAGATCGCTAATTATCGGACTGTTAGTGTATACATACGTTTGAGATAATATTCGAACATTTTTACAATCGGCGGCTTTGAAAATGTTTATTTTTACATATTGACAGGAAATAAAGGTCTCTTAAAGTAAATCGATAAGGTAAAAGTTTCTGCTTTTATATTACATGCTATACCGTTCAAGTACTTCTTTAAGTTCGAAGTTGAACAGTCGTATAAACTGTACTGCGTGGCCAAAGGACATCTGAGCAGCCAGACCGTTATGTCTATGACTAAATTGCTGATTGATCGTTGTGTACCAAGGAAAACGCCAAAAAACAGCCTAAGTTCTTTAGTAAATGAGTGTTACAAGATGGTACGATTAAACATCTATCACCAAATGTTACTCTATGTTAATAAGTATTGGGAAATCGATACAAATTATTGCTAAATCTATGGGCGTTATTAACCCACGAGGACGTCACATGCTGTTGAGTCATACATACAAGTGACAATGCTGGATAAAACTACGGATAACAAGCAAAAACAGCATCCGATACAAACATCCGACAAGGTTATGGACAAAAATCAGGCTCAATGACTTAGGCTAATCTAGAAGTTTATTTTCAAATTTAAAAACTATTATCTGATACAACTGCCTGCTCCAATTAAGTAAACATAGTGCAAAGGGTTTACAGCCCATCGTATAAGCCACGCATACGAAATTACATACGTACCCAACAGGTCGATTTTTGCAGATGGAATTTTCGTACAAAGAACGTAAATTAATTTTTGTCAAAATATCTATAACGTATGTAATATCGACTTTATTATACCGCACAAACATTTGAAGATCTAAGATGTGAGAAGTGTAGTATAGTACCAAGACTATTTTAAATGTTAAATAACAATCCTTATAGCCAATTCAAGTTGACGGCAAGCTTAAATCGAAATATTCGAATTCCTTTTCTGTTTCGACTAGAAGGTGAGTACAAGAACAACTTAAAGCAACAAAAACCTAGTTCTAATATCGTAAGTTCTACAATTACGTACGCTCACGTATGTTCTCTGGAGCTTATAGTCTAGGATCGACACAAACCTTTTGAGGGCCGTGATTTTCACGCGTCCGATCAATCCCGGCAACACCAGTTTTGACCTTATGTGTCTGCGATAAGACAGGTTCATGTATTGTATACCCTGCCAAGCCATGATGCGATGTCTTCCCTATTTGTGATCTTGCCGGAGGCATGCATTTTTCCGGTGGCACATTTAAGGCCTTCAAAGGGTTGTCAGCATCTGTTTTTTCAATTGGAATCGAACTCTTCGGAATCAGACCGTATTCACTGGTAACGGTTTGTGTGTATTCCATTGCGGAAGCTTCGTCTGAAGGCTTAGCAGTAACCGTAGTTGTGTTCATTTGATTAAGTGCAGTTTTGATTTTGGGTGCTACAGTGTGTAGAGGATATAGCCTTTCTGGGATCTTCGAGATTGGCGACGTAGGGATCACTCGAACCGTAAAGGACTCCTCTCTGTCTTTTGTCTCAAAAACCTCAAACGGTTTTTTCTCAGTAACTTTGTCAGTCATGGAATTCACTAGGACATCATGTCTGGCCGTGTCCTTAAAGGATATTTGCTCGTCATAACGTCCGGGTATCCCTTTCGTCCGCTGCTTAGTGTTGTTTGTTTTTGAAGTAGATGAGGATGTTTCGAATTTAGTGGTTTGTATTCTCGGAGGCCCTAAAATAACTGTTTCCTGTCGGCTAGTGATCTCAATGTTATCTATGCATTCATCATGACGGCCAATTGTTTTTCCCAAACTCACATAATTTACGCTGGTGGCCGCTTGTGGCTTGTCTTGCGCCTTTCGCTGAGTATTGTTTACTATTTTACCTTGACAGCTCCAGATATCTATTCCGGAACTAGTCGACTCAATATCAGTAATCGGCCTCACCGACAGCTCTATTACAGGCCTAATCTCTAGGTCGGCAGCGTCAAATTCACACCTTTCTGATCTCCGAAACCCCGGAGATCGTCTAAAGGACATCTGTGTACCTTCATTCATAGATGTTTCATTAGCAAAATGTCCACTCGTTGGTAGAGCGCTTTCGTTTCCGGTGTCTATAAGAGGGATTTTGCGACTTTTTTCTTCTTCAGTAAAGGTTTGCCCCGATAGAGGTAATGATTTATCCCATTGGGGAAATACAATTTTCGATTTACTGTCTTCTGCCACAGTTTTTTCCACGTCTTCTTTGACGAGAGTATTCGTCTCCCTTGTACGTTGACCGTCTGCACTCTCTTCTCCAGCTATTGAAGTCTTAACTGAAACCACAGTTTCTCTTGAGACAATTGATTCCTCGACAGAAACTCTATTTTCGGTGGTCTGCGCAGTCCTTTTCGTACTGTGTTCTCTGACCTGTGTGGGAAGCGGTTTCCCTTTCGTAGTGCATATATCTGTTGTTTCGCTATACTTAAATGGCATGCAAAGTTCTGGCATGCGAACCGTTTCGATCAGTGACGTTTTGCACGTCTCACTTGTTCCACAGTTAGCCTTGACGGGTGCTAACAATTGTTCCTTCGATGCGCCTTTTTTTTCGGTCGCTCTATGTTTTAGGCCAAAATCGAATTTAGAGCTCGCCTGTTCTTGTGGCGTGCTTTTTACAGCAGTTTCAGTTTGCCTTGCTGAGGATCCAATCGTCATCAGCGACGTCCTTTCCAGTCCGAATTTGCCGTGCGTCTTGCTAATATGAGGAGATGTGCTCTCCTTGGCTGGGCAGAATTCAAGAAAAGTTACAGATGATTCGGTCTTACCGGTGAGGCCGTTGGAGAGTACGTGATTTTTGGGGGATGAGGTGATGGGTGATGTGTGGTTACTAGAGCCGGATGCCGGATCGGTCCCAGTGTCCGCCCCATGTGACTTGGCCACAACATCGCTAAACAGTTTACGCTGAAAGTATGCACAAGGAGCATTTGCATGCGCATCAAGTACGCCACTTCAAACAGATCTCGAAAGATATTCTTCGGTTTACGAAAGCCATTCAAGGGTATGCACACGCTACATAATAGAGTGTTATTGCAAATTTTCTTCTTAGAGATACTATTACTACGCATATACCATAGAAAACGCAAATTTAGTCTTCTCGTGGAGGCGATGCATTTACGTACAAAGTAAACATCATACAGGCACGTAAGCTATCATGCGCAAATAGGTTTGGAAAAAGGACGAACCAGCACAGAAATTAAAAGTCACTGGAGGAAGGTAAGTATCTTAATAATTTAACGAAGTAAAAACATAGTGTCAGACTTATATCAGAGCACATTGTTTATGTTCGAGGGGCAACATTTGTTAAGGACCCACGTACCAAATGGACAATGTTGAAAAGCTACGTTGATAACGATAAGGAGAGGCCGTCACTGCACCACTCCCACCTTATAATATTGCATATGATGAGCATAGGTGCGTGAAGATCATTAATAAAGTTATGGTTGAATAGTTATATATTAGGATGACTCAAAGATACCAATGATTTTTCTTGAATACTAAAAACTCTAGCATGTAACACCCAGTGACCTCGTTCTATGGGAAACTTCTGACAAAGCCAGTGTAGTAGAACGCCCCAGCTCTCAGGATGCTTGAGATCGAGCTGTGAGATTAGGATTAGAAGTGGCGAATAGAAGTATTACAACAAAGATAAAAGAATAGCAGAATGAAACGCTATCCTAACATAAAAACTGATATAAATTCACAGAAAATGGCACACTAAAAACGTTAGTTTTTTACGTTAGTTAGGTACCGACCTCCATTTTCTTTTCGTCTTGAACGTGGTAATCCCGGATAGTCACCTGCGACATATAAAATAGTCACATATCTTGTCTTAGTGAGGGCAGTAATTTACTAATCTCATAATACAAACAAATCTCTTTTATGGTAGTGCGAACATAGCGCCATTCTATACATTAGCTGAAAGGCTCTACATACCTCACGCTCTTCTTCTGACGACACTTCATCTTCGACAAAGATATCAGCTATCGATTGAGCCTCTCCAGCAATATTTGTAGCTAAAACAGTATAGCGTCCCGAATCCGATTCTTCCGCTCGCTGCAAATACAAAGTTACGTATGTAACGGTGCAGCAGGTATCGACAAGGCCCATGGGGTCGAGGGTTGGGTTTACGAATGTGAAGTTCTTAAATAGCTGTTTCACAGGATGTTTTAATAGACTGGTTGTTTTTATTCATACTGACCCTTATAATAAGCGTGTGCTTATTTGCAGAGCTGCGGATATCATACTTGTTCAGGGTTTTTAGATCAATTTCATCCCGCAGCCATTTTACATCGGGGGAAGGCGCTCCGCTCACCTGAACGAATGGTTAAGAATATAGTAAATATACGTTCGTTGAAGCATTTCGTACCGGTTGGGTCGCAAGTATACGAGTAATTTCAAGCTATTATATTAATACGATCACTAATTTTATACCCATAGTCCTGTTAGTACTACCTACCTCAACTTCGAGAGTAATTTCACTACCGGATTTGCAGACTCGCGCATCCAAGCGTCTCGTGAACTGCGGGGCTACACGCTTAGCTAGACAGTAAAATTTTTTTGCAAAAATAAATCGATAGTTAGAATCCATATATCGTAGACATGTATGTATATATCAAGTAGTTAGCGATAAATCATATTTGCAATAACCATCACTTACTTCGTTTCACAGGTTACCTCTGCTGACCCAGATACATGATACAGATCGGCAAAAAGTGGAACTTGCATACACTCGTGAAGTAAGTAAAACCATTCATATAAAATGTAATGCAGGAATAACAAATTTTCAACCCATAAATTTTGTCACTGTTGCTGTAAGATAGCTATTAACATACTTTGAATCACTACATCAGCTGCACTTGAGGAGCTACCCACATCATTGGATATGACGCACGTATACCTGAAAATGAAGACCTGGCGTTACGCTCATACAAATGCCAAGTAAAAAGTTCTTCCAACCGTGTGAAAATCCACCTTCGATTTTTACTCCCGTTCGATTATGCAAGCTAAAATAAGGATAAGAACAATCTCTTGAAGGAGATACTTTCTATCGATTCCATACTGGTGAGGTAGCAAAGATAAGGTGCCAGCTGTGCAAGTACCTTGTAGCTGGCAGGAATATGTCGTTGGCTTTAGGGCAAAAAGCAAATTGCTAGCTACGTATAATGGGTTTCGAAGCAATTACCTGGCGTGATCTTTCTGCATGGCTTTGGGTATAACAAGAGAGGTGTAGCTCTTTTCAACAGTAATCTGCAAATCCGCTTTATGTGATAATGTAGTACTTCCACGGGACCATTTGACGATAGGCTCCGGATAACCTAGAAAAAAATATATGCCAGCATCTATTGTAACTGTTAAGCTATATCAAAATATCGTCCAAATACATACGATATCAGTGAAGCAGGGCCCATTAAGACGTGGCCATCAAATATTTAAAGCAGATGTCAGCGTCCTGTTGTCCTCAATGAATTCAGCATTAGGTAACCTTTGTGAGCTGGCGAAACGCTAGAGAACGAGCATATTCTGTCGAAAAAATATAAAATATAAAGGATTCGCACTTACCATTAAACCAGCCTTCAAGTTTGACCTGCTCTCCCGCGAAGACAGCTACGCTTTCTAGTGGCTTACTAAATTTCGGAGGAATATGTGCTGATCCCGACCGCTGCAGAAGCGATAGCTGCAAGATTTAAGAGATATATATATTAGTTTAATTAATATATATATATATTAAATAAGGTTCCTGGACAGAAACTTCAGCGCTATTTGTGAACTGAACGAAGATCACACCTCACATTACAATATTCGTCAGATTATCAGCTTTTTTTCATTGGCGTCAGTGGACGTCTTAGGCATGTTTCCCCTTACCGCCCTTCGCCCAAAGGCCCAAATAGTCAGAAATGACTAATGCAAATAAGACGTTAAATCTCCTTCACACATTAGAACCGGACATCACTAATAATTCGTATTAAAAAAAAAAAAGATTCAAGAAGTAAATCACAGTACGCACCTGTTTGGGCTCAGAAGTTCGAGTTGTTACATTGGTCGCCTGAGCAGCGAGTTCCGGCACCGATAGCACGGACGGCTGAGTGCCCTCGGCCGCCGGTCCCTCGATCTGTCAAGGACGCAATATCCGCAAGTGATTATAAGGCCTATAAAATATGACTGAGGTATTTTCTCTCATTTGTACTAGCAGAGCGACTAACTTCTAACTTAGTCGATTAAGTAGCATCTCGCAAAGGGGACGCAATCGAGATGCGTGAACAAACGCACAATGACCGCCTGATAAAGCACGTTTTAAATTACGTTTGCATTGATTACGAAATATACCTGTTGAGTGTGACGCACTTGAAAAACATTTGTGCTAGCATAAAAAAATCGGCCAATATTCCAGTAACCTAAGTTGAGAAGTTGAACGTAGGTATCCTTATTAAATACATAAAAGTGTACGAGTTCATAGCGTCAATCCGTTCTTCGTCACAGATGTCATTTCATATCAATCAAATCATCAATAAAGAATCAATCAGAAAAAACATTTATGAATACGATTGTCACCTAACATCCATATAATACCCTTGTGACATCTAGCGATGTTGCACCTTAAAAGTTTACGCACATGATAAAAGACAACTTCTAGTTTTCTACCACTGTTAGGTCGTAACCCATCGATATCTAGGTAGTTGATTGGCGTAGAATACTAAGCCTTGACGCCGGCTGGCTATGTTCTTCAGGACGCTGATGAGTTAGAAGCCAATTCACAAGGAATGAGACCCAGCACGGGCCCCAAGACTCTGTCGGTGACCAGTCGTCGTTTTGATTTCAACACTAAGCTTTTGTAACTAGACTGAATCATGTCTATTCTCACACATATATATATATATATATATATATACACGCATCCATAAAACGTGTGCCAAAATCGAATCTGCTAAAGTCTGAGCTGGTACATGCTCAGGTTGTTGGCATCCTACCACTACCCGCTCATCGACAGATCACTGACCGCGAGAACGCGAAAAAAATTTGAACCCAGCGGGTGATTTCTTTACGAGGTGCTCATGGGTACCAGTCAGCAGGAACAGACCACTACGGAGAAGCCATGCTGTGCGGAGTGCATGGCAATATCTGGATGAGCGATTCGTCGAAGGCTGATCTAGGATAGTCTAACGAAGTGGCCGATCATTTCTTGCATAGGTATGTATGCTGCTCGGACCATAATTTCCAAGTAGAAAAACATGCCGCTTTTGCTTACGTGTATATTTAAGCCCAAAGCCACAATCACTCACACACCACGTGACAGCGTTGTCTCCCTTTCTCAACCTGGGTCACTAATTTACGTTTCCTCTAAAGGACTCAATTTCGAATATTGGCTTTCAGTAGCCCTTAGCTCTACAACTTCACGTGTTAAAACTAGTTTAACGGCATGCGACAAGCCAGTGAAACAGTGTATTTGAGTCAGTCGCAAAAGTTCACGCGGAGTGATGAGTAAGCCGATATGTGCAGCCCTTCGACATAGACCGGCATTAAGATAGAACTCTTTGAGAATATCGCCCAAGTCTTACAGAACGTTTTTAAGTGAGTCGGATTGCGTTACGTATCGTACGGCAATAGGTGCTATTGAAATTAATGAGTAACTTCAGCAGGAGGTACGGGGGTTATGGGATGTGCATACTCTAAGTTAGTGGATGTTTGTGAATCGTGACTCTTTCAACGGTTTGACGTAATCTCCCAAAAATGAAATCGTCTAACTAGCACATGTAATTCTATTCCTGTTGGAACTTGTTGAATAGCTTAATATAGATAGACATTGACGTGAAATACAGAATCGATTTCCCATAAATACATTGCCACCTTACGATATTTTTTCAGAGCATTGTTTTCATACTATTTATAATTTTGTACAGTAAAAATAGTATATTTTTTAATGTGCATTGCATAATACGGTATATATAGATAAACACTCACTGTGAGTTGTGTAGCACTTTTGCCCTTGTGTTGAATTCGATTGTCCTTGACTTCTTTGGTGTAGTAATGCTCTGGCGGGTTATCACCAACACGATCGAATCCGAATGACTCCTTCGAATGGTATTCGGATGGTACCGCGTCACCCAACTGATAACAGTGAAGAAAGCTATATATAATCAACTGATGGCCACGTGAGTGAACTTGAGAGTTCTACCAGAAGTTGTTGGCTTTGGTTACTTTTCGAGGCTCAGTTATTTCCTCTTATTTTAAATCCTAGTTTATTACATCAAATCTCGTACTCTTTTTTCTATTACAAAGTACCCGCAACAAATTCCAACTAATGCACGTCGTCCTGCTTACAGCAGGCCTTAACGGGGAATCTTCATACTCAACGGTTTCAGCCACTAGAAATAACGACTTTATTGACATTTATTAGTGCCGCTAGCTAATAAAATTTTCAAACTTTGTGGTTTAGGATGATCGAAACATTCATACAACTTTGTGCCTACCTAGTCGAAAATAGGGATTTTTCTATTTTTATCAAGTCGGTTCTGTTTCAATGTAAGCTATGATTGGCATCGTTTCGGTATATACCTTTTCGAAGCCGTATTTTTCAGTCGTCGCTGCCTGATGCTCCTCAGAACTGACGAGTCGACCGTCGGCAGTAACGTTGCTTTTTGACGATGACATTTTCTGCATCAGCATTGTCCTCTTGGACGAGACAAACGATTTTGTCACATGTCTACGCGTAACCAAATAATCATATTTGATACGTACGCACGTTAGAAACAGCCCCTATATATATATATATATATATATATATATATATACATACATAATCCCAAATGCTTTCTTCACAAATCATTATGTGCTGATGTGTTCGTAACGACTCTCGAGCGACACTTAAACTTTGGGATATTGACTAATGCATTTAATTGTACCAATTTTAACTAAAAATCGATCGTGATCTCAGACAAATATTATCAGTTCATCAACAGCTTTACGTTAGAGTGTTGATACCCGTATGTTTATAATATACTCTATATAAAGCCCCATTTCCCCACATTAAGTGTACTCTATGAATACGGACCTTAAAAAACCTCTTTTTATTGCTTGTATTTATAAAAAAGTACTACTGTCCTTTTTTGGGCCTGCGTTCAGTAAGCTAGTAGCATGGAAGCATCAACCAAGAGGCTAGTTGAAGGCAATTAATTACCGATCGCCCTTAGATTCTTTCTCGTTCGCTGCATGACCCCTTATTTTGCTTGGAATAGTTGTGTAAATGTTGTCCCACGATCCCCGCTTAGACGTTGTGGAACAAACAAAGAGCTCAATGACACAATCGGGGTACCTTGTACAACTGTAAATTGGCTCCTCCGGTTCTCCTAATGACTGATGCTAAATAGCTGATGGTCGAATCAAAAACACTACAAAATTGAATGTATGAAGATTAGGCCACCGATCCGTCGCTACACTCACGTGGACACAGCGTTTTCTGCCTCGGCCTGGGCCAGTACAAGTGCTAGGCTGTCTTCCGGAAGAGGGTCTACAATAACCCGACAAGAAGAGTGCTGGGATCCGAATGCATTGCGTACCTCCGCACTATATGGTGGTACAGAAATAGAAATAAATAGGAACAAATTAACTTGACGCTAGATTTACTTTCTATCTATTGTTTTTCATTAAGCCTAGTTGTTATACATGTTCCGTCCGAGGTTCACGATATTTGCATAGAGCTTAGGTGATACTGAGAAGCATTACGCATTTGTTTTAAGGTGGTCAACGTAGAGATCAGCCTTCGCGTTCTGCCTGATACAAAATAACGCGGCATTTCTAAATCGCAAAATTGAAAACAAACCTGTAAACGCCTGCGTGGTCAACTGTGGCGCGGGGTACATCTAAGATGTACGAGGTCCCGACGTGATCAAATATGTAATCGCCATCCAGGACGATTGGCCGGCCCTATCAGACAGAGACAGCAATAAAATAAGCTAATCTTAAGGTGCATATAAAACAGGTGAACTCGTTAGAAGCAATATGTTTAAAAAACTGCTGCTTGTGAAATAATAGAAATAATTGATTTTAAGATAATTGCGTAAGTGGTGGCTTTTGTAACTATACTGATAACTTGTGAGGAAGCCGTAGCAGTAAATGAAGAGTAGACCCGGGTCAACTGAGCCACATTCGATGTTATGGTTCGATATGAATTTCGTTACCTGGAAACTCCAGATGACTTCTGGAGGAGGGTGACATTCGACGCCCAGGATAAGTTTGAACTTCTCGCCATGCTTGATCTGCACGTCAGACAATGGTTTTACAATACGAGCCGGTCCACTTGCGTTTTCAAAGCATGCTACCTCCATTGAGGTGCCTGTTGGAGTTCCAGCTCGAGAAGACGTTTCCGGCGCTGTCAATGATAATCACAATGTTTTTATTAGCATTGAGCTTATTCAGCGTATTCCGTACGTGGTGGAAAAAGACTTGCACAACGTGTTCCTAGCTAGGGTAACTGAAACTTAAACTTATTTTTTAAGTGCCCGCGAAACGCTCCGTTGCCAATTCAGTTCTAAGAGGAGCTTTATTAGGTACGTGCACTAGTAACACACATCTAATGATAAAAAATTGTGCATTTCTTAAGAACTGCGAATATAAATTTAAGCAACTCTCTGTAAATATAGTATTATCACGATTATTGGAAGCCACTGGCCATACATTCAGAACTTATCCATTTATCAGAGAACGTTGATCAGCGTTGCTTTCAATGGATGTACATCAACTTATCAACATTAAGAAAACTAACGTTGCCGTAAAACGATGAGTTTGCATAAGGAAGTAGCTTCTCCAGCAGGGTTGACAGCTTTGCAACGATAGCTGCCTAGATGAGATAGTTGAGCCGAGGAGATTATCAAGGAGCAATGGTCTCCCTCAAATTCGAATGTTACGTCCGAAGACTCCTTGATCGGTCTACCGTTATGGTACCTGGTCATTGAGACAGATTCGGATCACTTAGCATACCGTGCCTTCTAACGTGTTAAACTAGCAACGTAACTGAATTAATGAATATGTATTTTGTGCAATGCTCTACTGTATTAGATCGGCGTGTGCTTCAGACAGCAAGAATAATTGACACCATATTGACTGCAAACTTCTGAAAATCAGACGGGAAACGTGTGAAAATTTTCGAGTTGAGCACGTACCAGATCACCTCAGGTTCAGGTACACCTGTGATAATGCAATCAAGCCTCACGGATCTTCCTTCGTTGACAGTTTGATCCCGAAGACTCTTGCGAACGACTGGTTTTGAAAATTCCAGGTCTGAAGCTAGTTCAGAATCGCTGTAAACGTACAGGAAGCAACTATTATGTGTTCGATGTAACTGTCATATTATGAATTTATGAATATGAATCATTCATATGGAATTTCTACGAGTTCTTCTTTTAAACAACTCTTGAAAGCTTATCGTTTACCTACTTGTAAAAACCAATTGGGTTCGGTCTACTTTACATAAGATTAGTTCTTCAATTAGAAGATGACTGTCGCCATTCCAGCCTACCAATACGTTTCGCGTTCTCAGCCTGGAGCTTGAAGCATGCAACGCAAGTTGACTTCAATGATAATAAAAAAAACTTATATGATACTAATAAAGAAACATCAATTTATAATAAGCCGCTTTTAGGTCGAGCAAATAAAATATCTATAGCACAAAGTCTGTTAGAAGCTTCAATTCTATTTATTAGCAACTTAGAAATTTGCTGTTTGCAAAACGTGGTTAGCACGGCACACAGAAACCCAGTTTTTCTCCTATTCTATAGCACTTTATCGAAGCCTGCTCTACCTTGTCTCCGGCGGAGGTTTGTTAGCAAGCGTGACGTTGCAAGACGTGTAAGTCTCTCCTTGCGTGTTGCGTGCTAGCAAAGTGTAGATACCAGCATGACGAGGAAACACCTCACGAAGCTCAATGGAACATTCGCCTGATGACTCGTCTCGATAGATCTAGTCAAGAAGAACGTGTCTGTTTCAGTCGAGGATTACGCAGACTGCTATCACTTGGAAACAACAACCTTTTTTACATGTGTACTTTAATTAATTAATGATAAGTGACATTCAAATAAAAAGCCGTTTTTATTTTTTTTTTTTAGCTAATTTTTACGTAGTGGCCGTGTTACTTGAAAATGATTGCGTGCAAAGACAGTAAACTCGTCTCGATTAAAGCGATCTAACTTCACAACCAAATACGGTTCGTGGAAGAAAATTGGCAATAAGGATTTCGGTTGTTTTTTTTTTGCGATCACTCCTGCGCATATATATAATTTTTTAGGCATATCTTGAAACAAGATACAGCTCTAGCACGATGTTACAAAAGGTCAACTTTCTCAAAACGACGGCAGACTGTGTTACAAACGTTTGACGTCCAAAACGACTTCGTAATGTGTTTGTTAAAGTATAAAATGAATAAGCTAAGTGTTATGAGACCATAACGCTTAAGTTACGAATTTTTGGGAATGAAAGATGCTCTTGAGGTGTGGATAAAATCATCTTAATAAAACTGACTTTAACAGTTAGTATCAGTCACGGCACTATTTTAATACCGTGACACATCAATACCCTTATAATTTTAGATTATCATGCAGACTGTGAATTATACCGCTAGGAATAATTTATCTTATGTCAAAAATAGCTACGTGTAACTCTACCGCACCCACGGAAGGTTCTGCCGGCTTCCTAACGGACACGACAGGTAAACACAATTTAAAGCTAAAGGCCAAAATGCTCTATGTAAGATAGCCGTACAGATTGGTTAGTTTTCTGTTGCTGCTAAATTTTCGAAAATGAGACAAATAAAAGTACGTATTATGCAGTCAAGACGTTTTCGTTTCTTGTGGACCGCAATCGGCTACCATTTTTCCCTTTAGGGTTTTTCGTACGTGTCGATGTGACGAGCGAGTCATGGAGATACGGAGTAACAATTTCATAGCGGGATCGTATGAGTTCTCAGCCTCAACTGGCGCAAATTACTCGTAGATAATCGGAGGAGCATCGTTAGGAGTGGGGCTACATCGGAAGGAAAAAGCAGCTATTTCGCTTTCAGGCTACTTGGGCCTAGTGCAGATCGAGTAGCAAGCAAATTTAGTATCTTCTATGGATTATTAATAACCACCATTCTCTGTGAAGAACATATGAAAGCTATATTAGTAAAATGTCAATGATATTATCATGGCATCATAATCTGTACCTGAACGTCTCGCGCATCGGCAAGATTTCTCGAGTTGTGAAGCCAAACGATAGTGGGACGAGTACCCACGACACGGCACGAGAGTCGAAGTGGTTCACCTGCCTTTACGGAAATATTCGCCAATGGGCGCTCCAGACGGGGGGGCTCCTCCATCTGCTACAAAGAGCGATTGCCTCTTCTACCCGACGTTCCAAATACACGTATTAGGTTTTCGATTAAAGGCTAAATGTTACAATTTACCATTAGGGCATGCACTTGTGCAGTCTCTTTAAATAGCACTCAGATACATGCACTTATGTCAAAATCGTCCAAAGGTTAATATCAACATTAACGAGCAAACAAAGCGCCATATTTAACATGTCTCAGTACGCTACAAATCCCTTCATAGCTCCAAGTCGTTGAAGGACTCAAATGTGAACTTCGTGAAACGAACGAGGAGGCCGGCAGCAAATTTGAGACGTTAGAC